>NC_138789.1:28828564-29014652 GCF_965178545.1 Coloeus monedula | reverse complement strand
CAGATCTCTTAGTCCAGCTTGGGGACGCTATAAGAAATAAAAGTAGAAAAGCTTTTAAAAAAATCTGCATTGCTCTGTGAACTTCCTAGAGAACATCAGAAGTGGGAAAATATACCAGGTAAAGAATTTGGACCAAGAGGCTGAAGAGTAGGTTGGTTGGTTGGGTTGACTTCACCAAGCAAACAATGAAGGCTGGGAAAAACAGAGATTAGAGACCCCAAAGTGAGCACAGGAAGCCATAGGCCATCTCCAAGATGTGGTAAAGCTGAAAAATTCCCTTTTCTTTTTTACAAACCAAGGCCACATCTTGGTGGGAAACAATTCATCCCAAGTTCTGCCTCCTTGGTTCAGGTTAGGCCACTCTGCCTACAGGAAGGTGTCTTCTTGTGTCCCTTTCAGTGTCATGGGGGGACAGTAAAGCCATTGACATGGAGGAGGTGATACAGTTCACCCCAGAGGTGACTGCAATTCACAGGAAATTCATGGCTTGGAATCTTCATCATTGTATTGGATGGTCTTGCTAAAGATGCGCAGCCCCAAGTCTGCCTTGCACCTGGAACTTGGGGGGGAACAACCCAGCTGCAACAGCTCTTGGCAGAGTTAGAAATAGGGTCAGGCCATAAGGGCCCAGCTTGGAATTTAAATTCGGTCTACTTGAGGTAAATAAAATAACGGCGCTGCCTAGTTTGCAAAGGATCATTTACTTTTCTGGAAAGGAGAGTATGTTTTTGGAAAGTGTACAGGCATCTTTCAGGATGAAGGGCTCTGTGTGCAACAATGAAGTTTTACCTTTTGATTAGCAAAGCTTTATAAAGAATTTCAATTCTGAATTACTAAACAAAGAAACAATACAAGCCCCAGATGAGATTTAAAGCTTTTCCAAAAGATTTTTTTAAAAAGAGAAAAATAATGGGCCACATGTTTTTTCTTACGTCTCTTGAGTCCGTTTATTCTAGACATCTGACATGCAATTCAAATTTCCAATAGTTTTAGGTAACCATGTCCAATTTAGAAACCACAGCCCTCAGCTAAGCCTACCTACCTCCCAAATCAATCCGGAAAAGCAGAGCACTTGCTGATAGTCTGCACTTTCAGCCTTGCAGAGCTGTGTTATATGTGTGCCATACATACTTGGGTTGAGTTTTCTGGCTCCGTGCAATCCATTTAGATGCATTTCATAGACCTGCAGTCAGTGGTCACAGACAGATAAATTATAGCTCCTAATGGAGAGCCTGTTCATGCTTTCAAAGAGTAAAACCACTATAAAATTGATCTCCTCTTCTGAGATGGCTTTGACAGTGGTGCTTGTACGGCAGTTTGGATGAGACGGAAGCAAAGGGCTCCCTGTGGATGAAGAAGTGATGAGTTTTATTTCTGGCTCTGAGACTTGGGCTCATTTCTTAACCTTTTTGTGCCTGAGAGTTTGTATCTCAAAAGTGGGGATAAGGCAAAACCTTTTGATAGGCAAAGCCAAACTACAATGGAAATCCTGAGTTCAGATATGGGCAGATAATGTCCTGCTATGTGTCCTCTCCTAACTGCCTGCAGAAACCTCCCTCCTGAGGATTTAATCATGTTTGGGAGGGGGTAAGTTAGGCAAGGGATGCATTAGGTGATGGTTTCCACACCACCCTTCTCACTGCAGTCCCCAAAACGTGGGTCATCCAACCCCACAGACCCTAGCACACTGGTTGAACTCATCAATCAGGACATGCCCCTCCTGCAGAGGCTGGCATCAAAAATTCTCCCTTCCAGGGCCCCAAGAAAATAGTATATGGTCAGGTGGTACTTCCAAGAGAGCTTGGTTGAGCAACAATTATGAAGCAGATTCTCTACTGCTCTCAACATCAGAAGAACTTATCAGCCTCCAGCAGCAAGTCCTGTTTGGCTGTAAGTGCCTATCTCTTTATCCTGTAATCCTTCATCCATCTCATCTATTTTTAGCTTTCCAGTTCTCTTTCCAGTGGGAGCACTTGCATGCAGTCACAAACCCTGCTATTTGGGAAAAAATAGGATTTGAATCAAATTTATTGCTGTTAACTCCTTTCATAGGCATCATGAATCAGAAGGGGCAGCTAGAGGTGGTGGAATGCCTGTTCATCCACAGCCTTTGACACCACTGATCAGAGAAGGGGCCAGCAGTGGAGCTGGTCCCTGGTAGGATTTAGGGACTGGGAACATGGGAAAGCAAAGGGGAGAGTTGGAAAAATCTCTGGACAATTTTCTTGTTCCTTACGGTTTTCCTGAGCATGTCCCCCATTGTCCTTCCTGCAAAGGTGATATGAGCAGAATATTCCTCCTTAAAAATAAAAAGAATAAATGAGAGAATAGAATGAATTAAGACATTCTCAGCTGACACCTGGTTTGGGGCGATATTTATGTCCTTCGAAACCTGTGGTGCCAATTGCCACAGCCCCACTGACTTGGGAGAATAACCCTGATTTTAAGGACATTCTCTGCAGAATGCAATGTATTTTAAGCAGAAAACAAGTGGCCAGATTATGGTCCCCCAGTGCAAACACAACAACAGACTTTCTTCAGCCTCTTTTTCTATATATACCAGGGCTGTGAAGTAAAGAGGAAAACGCTGAGTCTGCTAAAAACTGCTCAGATTCTTGTGGGTGCTTTGGAGGAGCTGGTATACAATTTTGAGGCTGTTCTTTCTGCTGGCAAATTAACAGCTTAGAAAAATTACAGCGGGGGGAGGGAAAAAGAAAAAAAAAAAAGAAATTCTATTAATGAAACAGAACAATGAAAATCAAAGCTAAAGATGGAAGGAACTGAGTGGGCCCCATCCAGTTCATTGCCTGCTAGGCTGGATTTCTGCCTATAGTAATTTATGCCATAGCCTTGGAAGTGAAAACAGATTTCATTTACTACTGAACAGTACTACTCTGTGTAGAGAGAGTTCGTGGCCTCGCAGTGTTTCTGAGAAGGTATTGTGGGATTATTGCTCCCACTTTGCAGATGGGCCTGGTAATGCTGCTTGAATTCTTAAATTTAGGCTCTGGCAAGGGGGAATCTGAATTAGGACTTGAGTGTCTGAGGACTGTCCCTTGTGTCCTGCTCTCACATGGCCTGGCCACTGTAGGAAGTGTTGAGATCAGAGAGGTCCCAGTTAGCACCACAGTTCATGTGTGCAAGGCTCTGCATCAGGATCATCCCTTGCTCCAGGGATTTATCCCTCAAGGGCTTGACGGAAGAGTTGGACATAAGATGTTCCCCCAGCTTTAAATACACCTTAAGGGAGAAAAGTACTCTGAAACTCTTGGCTTGCTTTCCTTTTCCACTAGTCTGGTACCAGGCAGAGCCCAGAAACACCTCCTGCCCTTCCAACAAACATCAAGACAGAGGATGGTGAGTCCCTGCCTGCCCACATCGCCGACATTGCCACAGGCACAACCTTCCTCAGAGGAGTTTGGCAGTGAAAAATGCACATGTTCCGTTAAGAAAGAAAAAAAAAAAGAAGAGGCAGAAAAACAGGTAAAATTAGCATTTGGAGAAAAGTTCCTACGGAAAAAAGCTATATGTTTCCCTAGAGCCAAATGAAAAAAAAAAAAAAATCCCAACCTTCAAACCCAAGCTTGCAGAGTCTGCTGTAATTTATGATTTACCATATGAATCTAACTATAGAACCTTATTTAAAAATTTTATAAAGATTGTAAATCTACAGTGAAATGTTCTAGGGACAATCTGCTGGCAGGAACCCACTCTCCAGACTGACCTATGGGAGAACCAGCTTGTCAGGGGCTTGATCCGGAGCCCGCTGAAGACAATGGAAATGCTCTCATTGACGTCAGTGGCCTTTAGATCAAAAAGCCCCCAAAGCTCAGCATGGAAAAATGAGTCCTAAGGAGAAGCAAACTGCTCTAATCAATAGATGTTGCTGGATGAAGGTCTTTAACAATAGTTTAATGGGCCATGATGAGCTCCTCTGGACACTTTTATTTGGTATTGTATGTATTTTATAATCTTTTTCCTGAAACTTTTAATGGAATTTATCTCACTGGAGAATTTGGGAGAACATCTGCTGCAAATGATGGGTAAAGACATAAGCTGTTGTGGGTGGGGTGAGCCTCAGGAGGTTCACAGTTTGGGTTTGGCTTCTGCTTCAGATTCTTATCTGAACTATACAGATCTCCTGTGGCTGCAAAAATTGGACTGGAAATCACAAGAGTACAAGCCTTCTTGTGAGATTTCCAGCACTTTTCTTATGGTTTTGACTGAACACCAGATGTGGAAAAAAATATTTAACAAAACTGGATGCAGTTTTTTTCATGTCTGGTTCTAAAAAGAGACGAAGGTTCAGGAATCTAATTTTATCCTTTCCAGTTTCTCTCCTTGGTAAGATTCTGTTCTAGTTTTAAAAAAAATAAATGCAATTTAAACCCAGAATGTAGCTATTGCAACCAGTCCCCAAAGGATTGTTCAAGTAGATGAAACTCCAAACATTACATTGACTATGAATTAAAACCTTATGCCTTTGGCAAGTGGAGTGCAAAGAACGACCAGGGTGAATGGTGACCATTAGGAAACATCCACTAATGTTCTTTCCCTTCAAAGATTATTTTTATTTGCTTTGCATGCAAGCCTATTTGCATTTTTGACCCGTTCCTGCCTGCTTCCACTATAAAACCAAGCTTTTAGGCTCTGCCTAGCACAGACATTTTTAGAGTACTTGAGCAATTGTGCTTGCCATGTGGAAATTTTAAATTTCAAAGCAGAATTCAAAATTTCCTGCAAATCTAATAGACTTTGCAGGCAGCTTACACAAGCCTGCATTACCTTTTGGGTGTACCAGTACTGGGATACTGAGTCACTAATCAATGGCATGTTCTAATCCAGATGTTCTATATGTTCTTTGTGGACAATTCACAGCTGGAAAGGAGAGTCACTTTATTATCTGGTTTGCTCCAGCTGTAATGCCTACTCACACTTGCTTTTAAACTGGTAGCCTTTCATCAGAGAGGGGAAGAGAAGGTTTGTTTGAAACCAAATAGTGAAGGTAGGTTAGGGGAGCTGTTAAGTCACAGGAAGATTTCACAGCATGTGTAGGCAACTTTGGGAGGTGGAAAATGGCCTGAAGTGAATGGCCTGTCTTGAAGGATTTTCATCACGAACATTGGGACCAAAGCTGAACAACAGAAAGTCAAAGAAATCAAGCAAGGAAAACAAGTTTAAAAGTGACTGGGCTGGCACTGACCTTACTCAGCTATTTTATCACTTATGATTGACTCTGAAATTTTTGGTCTCAGTTCAGAACAGGAAGTTTTTCCCTGTGGGATATATAAAGGCCAGGCCAAATGGAACTGAGCTGGCACTTCTTTCAAACTCCTCATTTGGTGTGTAATCTCACATCCAAATTAAACAGAGACAGATGAAAAAGTGGAGTATTATGTCATCCAGAATCTGTGGAACAGTGAGCTGTAGCTCCAGCGCCTGAGGAGACTGCCTAGAACTCAACATGTCTTGTCATTTCACTGCATTTTTGGCAATATTGGGACATTTTCTCCAAAGCTTCCTGTGAAACTCCACTGTCATCTAACAAACAGCAAATAACCAATTAATAATGGGAAGAAGCAGCTCCAAAGCATGGACACCAATGGTGGAAAAAGATGGGGAAGAAAAACCCCAGGGTTTCTTCTTAATCCTATTAATTTTGGGGGAAGAAGGGGCTCTGGTGATGTCTCAGAGGTTTTCTAGATGTCTCTTTGGGCCTGGGGAAGGTGTTTTGGGGAGTGAGATGTGCCAAGACCTGTCAGTGCCTCTGCTCCTGCTGGAGATGGGGCTCCCAATGCTGATGAGCACAGGGGAGGTTTTGTGCTCAAAGAGAAGAGAAGCAGCTTTCTCAGGAGCTGGTTTCTGTGTGTGCATGGGCAGGTGAAATCATTCAGCTTCTTCTCAGTGGTCTAGGAAATGTCCACCGGGATGGGCCCTTCAAAAAAACTCCTGAGTTTTGAAATGCAACTTGGGAGAGTGCTAGAAACGGCTGCAGGAAAGGGTAAAGAGCTCCTCTACTGCTCTCCCCAGGCTTTGCTCCCAGGGCTGTACCTCCAGCCCATGTGGAAATAGTTACCTCCAAATAACACATCCTGTGGGACTATTTCTGGTCATTTCACAGAAGCCTTATTAAAAAATAGAGAGTTTATTAACCTGAGATTCAGGGACTCGGATTCGTGATGGAGGCTATAAACTCTCAGCCTATGGTTCAGTTTTACAGGGATGATTTGAGGGTTGGAAAGGGAAATCTTGTGGAGAGAGGCTTAAGGAGCTCCATTTGGTGAACTTAGCAAAAAAGCAGATCAGGCAGTGTCCTGACTCTGTGCAGTAAATGCTTTTGGAGGAAAGAATACCGTGTACAAAAGGGCTTTATAGTCTAATGGGCGAAAACCATAATGAGATGCAATGGCTGGAAATTTAAGACAGGCAAAATTGAGAGATTGGGAGAGGGGGCAGACTGTTGAAGGGGGCAGGGGATTTGTCATCCTTTTGCATCTTGAAATCAGAACTGGAGGCCAGCCCAGATGACTGGTGAAACATATAGTAGTAGGCTCAATTAGCGAGTGAATGTGTGAAATTATTTTCTTGGGGATTTATATTGAGCATTAAACTAGATGATCTGAATTGTCCCTTTCAGCCTTAAAAATGGAGGAAAGATGCCAGAAAAGGAGCTAAATATCCAAATTCTACCAAATTGCAATAGCTGGAGCCTCTGGGCCCCTTTGGGAATGGTGCAAGTGAAAGGAGAAGGGTTATTCTAGGCTCTGGGTGTGTGGAGGGACAGACAGAATGAGGGGTGCCATCACATGCCTCCAGCACAAACCCAGTTGTAGCTGCTTTTCCTTCTTGGCCCCCCCAGCACACTTTTCTTTTTTATGTATTTTATTTTTGAAACTAAAAATACATCCTCAGAGGCATTAGTCACTCTGCCCACATATTAATAAATTGCATAATGATGCCACCAAGCATCCAAAAACCTTTCAAACTGTTATATATTATTTCTTTCAATAGTATTCTAAAAGGCCAGTGAGGCTTAATGGAGCCACATGGTATTGTATTTAATCCAGAAATCTGGAACTGTCTAAAATCTCATGTATAAATTAAGATAATATACAATATGTTTTTTCATTTAATTTGATTCTCCCCATTTGGGTAAGCTATAACTCCATAGGGCTGTGTCTTTTGCAAGGGATTTTTGTCTACCAAATCATAGATTTGTAATGTTGCTCTTGCTTTTAATTGCCATGGGCTGTTCCCCATAATAACTGAGCCGGTCCTTCGCCAGCCAAAGGAAAGTTTAATGGAACCACAGTTTAATTGGGCAAAGTTTAGAAGTTATGCAAGTTACAAAGTTTCCTGGGACTTTTCCTTATGGCCTCTCTCACACGGCTCTGTTGGCGTTGCTGCAGGGAATGTCACTGCCATGCCATGGAGATGGTGACCTCAGCACAGCATTGGGCACTGCTGTGCAGGTGACTCCTTCTTGACCCTCCTTGGACTCAGCTGGCGTTTACACACAGGAATTTTTAGGACATCAGGAGCCACTGAGTAAAGAAACCCAAATCCAAATATTTCCTGTGCTGGAAAAACATAGGGGCTTTCTTTAGATCTGGGGGTTTGGGTATGAGGCTTGCTTTCATTAGAGTAACCTCTGGACAGGTCCGCCTCTCCTGTACAGTGTGTGCAGGAGGTTTTCACAAATTCTGTCAAGCCATGGCAGATACCACAGGCTATGAGATAAGGCGTCAATAAACGTTGCCTTTTCCTCCTCCTTTCTTTTGATGCCAAGCTCCCTTCATGCTTCTGGAAGCTCTGGCTATCACTGCACCAGGGTGGAACAAGACTGTGGAACAGGAACTATGTAAGTCAGGACCACAGTTCAGGTATCTTCTTTTTCTTATTACAATCTGTGAACCCAGTAACCTCAAAAATTGCTGGTTTTTGAGCTAAAGTGCTTCAAGAGATGGAGGGAGAAAAGTGTTCTTGGGTGTGTTCTGCTCTGCAGTCTGACATCCTGGAGGAGAAGAAAGCCAGGTGTGGAAACAAAGTGAGTGAGATGATTTCTTGTGGGGTCAGTGGAGTAGATGAAACAGAGGTGCTGAAATGTGGGGCATACCTTTCGTTTGAGGGAATGTGTGGGAGAATTAAACACGTTCTGGAAAGCGAGAGGCCTGTGCATTATGAGGAAACAGCTCTGAATCATATGGACCCAGGCTTTGGTTGATCATGTGAATAAAACTTCTTTCAGGATTTAGTACCTCTGCTCATCATTTCTGGTGGTTTGGGTTTTTTCAGTTGGCTTTTAATTTTCCTTGGCTTTGTCAGGACTAGACCTGACTTTGAGCAGGGATATTCTCAAGGCTATAATCTGGTTTCAACAAATTTTTGGTATGAGCAGTGTGTATGGAGGCCCCCTGCTCTCCCCATGTCTACAGGATTTGTCCAGTTTTGGGAAGCTGTGTGATCGATGCCTTTAAACTCTCAACCCTCCCTGGTTTCTTTCCCTCCCTTCCCAATGCCCTGCTCACCAGAAGTGCAATCCACAGCTTTCTTGTCACTTAACTGATTATGGACAAAACTTCTTGGCTCCTGTGTCCCAGTTCCTTCCAAACTGGGCTCTGCATTGCTACTGCTGCACAAATCAAACTGCAGTTGTAATAAGCATCTCGAGGTGCTTTATTGAACGCCAGATTTGTTAAACTAAGAGTTTCCCTGTTAGAAACATCTGGTTGATATAACCTGACGTGTGTTGGTCTTACAAACTCCATCATGGGGGGCAGGTTGGGTCACAGCAGGATGCATTGCATGGGAGGGGGAAGATTATCCATGGAACTTTGTAAGCAAAAGCTATGAAGAGAAAAACAGGAGCAAGCCTGAGCTCCTGAGGCCACCACAGCCCCATCACGTCTGCCCAGGAGGCACTGAGCTATATTACACCTTCCCCACCACCTCTGTCCCCTCCTGGGTCCTTCGGGACCCACAGGGAAAGGCCAGGTTTGCTCCCGGGGCACTGGTCCAGCCCTTGTAAAATATTCATGTAGGGGTCAAGTGAAAACTGACTCATTTTTGAGCAGGAGAACAAGGTCATTGTAGCCCAGTAATTCCCTCATTTTTTATTGGTGTTGTTATAAACCAACTTCTCCGAGGTGCTGGGACTTCGCCTATATTGCATCCCTGTTCCCATCCGGTTCCAACAATAAAACCCTTGCCTTTTTTGATCTCTGGCTTTCATGCTTGCTGACACACTCTGGAAAATTTAAGAAGGGCGCAAGGAATGGGTTAGTCACACTTGTTAATATTTATCCCATTGCAGAAAGAGCAGGGCTGACCTCAGAGCTTGGGCTTTGGAGAATAGTTATGAGAATGATTCCACCCAGCTGAAATGAAATCTGCATGCAAAGCTTGTTTGGTGCCTGGAAAGAGCTAGAAGGAAGTAAAGGTCTTAAATGATATATTTCCGCAGTTAACGTTTTGTCCTGTTTACAGAATCTCACCAGAATACTGGGGGTTTTGTTTTGTTCATATGTTTTTCATAAGGATAAATATCCATGCAGTTTAAACATTTTCATTAGATTCAGACAAGATGGAGGATGTGGGATTGTTTTTTTCTGTAATTGTTAATCTCTCCGGTTTTTTTAATGGTTATTTCTTAAAACACTCTTCAGAAAAAAAATCTCAGGTAAATCAAAGAGATGAGGAAAGTGATTCTCTTTAATTATTCTTACAGCAATTTTGAGTAATGTAGGTTAAATTAAAAAAATATACAAGCAAGATATTTTGGCTGGGAAGTATGTGTAATGTATGAACAGCAGGAAAAAAAAAAAAAAAGCCTTCCTTTCTAAATAGAAAATCTTTGAAAGTAACAGGGGGAAACTGATGGGAAGGGCTGAAGTCCATATATTCCCACCTCCTCCGCCTTGTGCTCTCTTAAAGGTGAGCTGCAAAATGCAAAAGAGAAATGTGTTAAATTCAGATGACTCGCTCGGGTGTCAGGAAGTGGCTCGAACAACCACACGAAGTTAACTAACACATTCCCTTTTTTTTGTTCATCCCCTCCCTCCCCTGCTCTTCTCATGAAATCTGTTTTTTTGCTGCTGTGGTTTCTGCCTCCAGGCGGGAGCGCAGCCACTTGTCCACCCGAGCAGCACCCTGAGACCCCCCCATGGCTTGCAGGGAGCCAAGAATTTCTGGGAGGATTTTCCAGAAAGAAAGGAGGAGAATTTTAGAAAATGTATTCCCGATCTAAACAGCCTGGCTGCAGGAGAAATGAGACAAGCTCTGAGGGGTGGTGTGCTGAGCTTGTGTTGTTTTGCTGCTCATCTTGTGTCTGGTCAATCCATCTTATTATCATCCAACTGCTCTGTTCTAGCTCTTCTTCAGCAGCATGGTTCATGCCATCCATGGGGTTGAGTATCCTGGTCTCAGGAACCCAAAATGGGAGTAGTGCTGTGTCTGTCACTGACTGCCCTCAGCTGAGGCATGGAGAGAAGCAATTGGATGTGGGGAAAGGCTTTTGGAGCTGCAAGTGGCAGGATTTGGTTTGCAGCTGGATGTGTGTGATGGGAATAAGTCTCATGTTAGAAGACTTTTAAAGTAGTTTAGGTGTCCAAAAGGAAGTTGGAAAGGCAAGACCCCCCTGATCCATCAAAAACAGTGCCACTGCCCTTTGCAATGACTCCTATCCCATGGACCAAGAGCCCTGCAGAGCCTCATGAAAAGGCACAGACATGTGGCTGTTTCTCATTAGCTTCCACATTTCCCTCTGGAAATGCTCCCTGTGCCTTTCCCCCACAGCTTGGCAGTAGGTGTGCTAAGGGGAAGGTTTAAATCTAAATGGAAGGGGGTTATCTGATTTACAGTAAGTAGATTTTTCATTTCAAATGGCAACACGCAGAGCCCTGCGCATTACCTTGCATCAATATAATACACACGCACACATGCCATGCATTTATGCCTAGGATATAAAAATAATAAATTATTCCAATGCTGTGTGTCTGCATAGAGCTAATTCATGTACTACAGCGTGTTTATCAAAGGACACTCCTTAACTGCATACTAGTATCTTTTAATTAGTCGTTAAGCTGCAAGACTCTGTCTCTCTGCTGATTTATGTTCTCTTTCTTTACAGTGTGAGTGACTTCTGCAGCAATTCCTGATTTTAGTTTTCTATTCTTTAACAAGATTTCCAAATTGGGTTGTTTTTTGGGGATTTTATTTTAAGAATAAACCCAATTACACATCTGAGACTCTTTAACCAAGGAAAGCCAAAATAGTGTATGAAAACAATGGTTGTTCTCCCTCTCTTAGGGACACTTTCGTTCTGTTTTTCCCTCTAACAAATTTATCAGAACTGTTAATTCTCTTAACAGCCAGAGAAAAAAACTGGATTTGGAAATACCTCTATAGTTTAGTCTCTGGAAGAGAAAGTAGTTAAATTGAAATAAAAAGAGAAAATTAATATTAATTTGCATTTCTCCTTTGGGAGAAAGATTAAATGAATTTGAGAAGGAGGTTCTGCTCCTACTTAGTGTGGAACTTGATGAAGTCACCCAACTGATCACGGCTCAGTGGAGGAGGCACAGCATTTGATAAAACCACAGCAAGAGGAATTCAAGCAGCAATCCCCTTGCAAGGGGAGGGGTTATTAATGCTGAGGATCACTGCTCCTTCTGGGGTTTAGCTTTTTTTTTCTTTCTGGTGTAAGCAGTTGTCAGCAATGGAGAGAAGTTAATACAAGTGTGGCAGCTCCAGGCCAAATGCACAGAACATCTATCTTAAGGTACTTGTGGAAGTGTTTAGGATGTGCCTCCTGTGTCGTCCTCCATCAGGAGCAGCAGTGGTCCATGGCTGACCAGCGGTTGCTCCCAGCTTCACCCTCAGAACTATTGCTTGGTGACACCAGAATGCCCTGGCCACAGGACATGGTGACAAGCCCTAGGCTGACGTGCCCAAGTTCTACCCATGACGATGTCCACGGTACCTTCAGCTTCATAAACTTGCCACCCTGCATCATAAAGTCATAAAACCCCCAAGAACCTGCATTTCCCCCTGCTCCTTTCTTTTTCAAGGTGAAATAAAAATTTCCCCTTCATGTCCTGCTCTAGCAGCCCAGTGGAAAGACGATGATCTTGTCCTGCACCATCTTACCCAAACCTGTGAGGTGATAGCTGGTTGTTGCAGGAGATGAGAAAGGATACTGATTTAGCCAAGGGTTTTTACATCAAGTATCGATGCCAAAATATGTCCCTGCACACAGCAGCAGTAGCAGGTCTGGTGCAGTAAGGGTCAAGGCAGCTGTTTGAATTGCTGCATTATCCTGCATCCCTCCCAAAAACCTGCCTTCCTCTTAAAATCCTCCTCGTCTGACATGGCCATGCCGATAGCAAGGTGTTACGGCCACTATGCTGTCAGCAGCCCTATTTTTCATTCCCACTTACCTTTTCTATCCTGCAGGGCTGATTTCTCCAGGTTTATTTATTCCTCCATTAATGCAGCACAGCCATGCCATGGCTTCCCTTTGGCAGGAGGCACTGCATGGTAGGACTCACGTTTGCAACTCATCACGGTGCAACAGGCACCTCCAAAATGTCCATTCCTGTGAGAGCCAGTCACCTCCTCTTTGCAGCCTTCCCCTCCCATCACAATTAACCTCCCCAAGATTACCAGTTATGGGAAGTTTTAAAACTTTTCAAGAGGCAGTGGCTTCATTTAGGCAGCAAAGCTGTGTATTGAAATATGAATTAGGAGAGTGTGTATCGGCAGGATAGACCATCTGCTGTGCTCAGCACCCGGGTTTGAAGCTGGTTGGCTGGCAGGACAGCATGTGTTTACAGAAAACCCTAACAGTTGTAAAGGAGCCATTTAGGTTTATCGTGTCAATTCCTGTACAACTCCACGCAGAGAGATTCCTTTCACAAACTCACATAAAAAAGACAGATAGACTAGTTTTGACCTCTCTCGAAACATTTGACGGTTGAGCTTGTTGCAAGTATAAAATATCTAGAAGAGGAAAAAAAAAATCTTGTAATTTCCCCCTCTTAAGCATTAGACTTCTTGAATGCAACATCCATTCATAGCTTAGTTCTTGCATTGTAATTTAACTGCCTTTTATTTTCCTTCTGAGATACAAACGCAGGAGCTGTACATGATTTTCATACCACATTATGCAAGACATTGTGGAAAAGCTGCCCAGAGTAATGGCTCCATTTCAACGTGATGCATATGCCAAGATACAGGGATCATTTATTTTTCTTAAAAAATTAAATGAGGATGGGATTAAAAATGTTATGTTTTGCCTATATGAGCAATATTCCTCTATCAGCCATTCCAAACATATTGCCTCTTTGTAGCTCCTCTGTAATACAAATTGTCCAAGGGAAGGCACGTGGTAGCATACCAAAGGGGTTTATGCTGCTGCACGAGCATCCCTTTTTCCAGGGACTTGTGAAGCACAAATATTCCAAGGACAGGGCAGAACAAAACCACATTGGCCCTGGGGATCCTTCTGGACTGAGAGCTCGGTTGTTTTCCCATACTTGGAAGAATTATTAAGAAAACAATCTCTTTAGTGAATGTGCTGAATCCATTGCGTAGCAGGCACCCACGTTGTACATATGATTTGTGTGTGTATGGATGCAGAGAGAAAAGGGAATGTTCTCCTGTGTCCTTAACCAAGCCCTTGGTCACAGTGTCCCATGTGTGACTCTGCCCGGCTGTTGGACTGAGAAGATAAAATAAGAAACAGCCACATTTGACGCATCTCTGAGATAACTCCTTCCAATGTGCAAAAGGAAAAAAAAAAAAGAAGTATCTTAATACATAGGTCTTAAGACTTCAATCATTTTTTTTTTAAATGCTCGATTCTTTTAATGGAAAAATCCAAGAAGCAAGATGAAAGATGGCAAGATGAGAGATGGCAAGAGTAGGGAGAAAGCTTGCTCTTGCAAACATACCCACCTGTTTTTAAGGCCCCTCATATGGATGCTTTAGGATTGGGGATCAAAAGCTGCATAAAAAGTGAGTGTAGCCAATATCCTAAATAGGAACACAGTATGTTGGTAGTTTGTGAAGGGCCCTATGGCTTATATGAAGTAGGAAGGCTTGGGTAAGGACAAGAGAATGGTGGGATGAGGGGAAATTACCTGTTTATAGGCCAGGTGTTGTGCTCATAAGAATCCTTTCTCTAAATTATGCCTTGGCTCCTTAGATATGAAATATCAATGTATTGCTATTACTGTGTATTACTATGATTAGAATCACAGAGGTTTAGGTAACTTTTGCTTACACTCTTGTGGATCTGTGTGTATGTATTACATGTGTGTACATATATATATTTGTTATTATTTATATATATATTATATATATATGTAAATTCACAGTTCCTTTAGCCTGTCCAACAGCTCATGCTCATGAGAGTCAGGATTTGGTGCTCAGTAGTGGAGGAGCAGAACAGGGTGGGTCAGGACTGTCAGATTCCTTCTCCAAGAAAGCAGTGGATTAATACAAAAACATGAGCACAGGGGGTCTCCTGGGGATTGCATTCCATGTTTTGGGACATGAGGGAGGGGAGTGTGTCTCCAGGTGAGTTGCACAAGGTCACTGCACAGGAGTTATGTGCCCAGGACCAGATCTGGGGATTGGTGCAGCATCTGCCGCACCCCTCAGTGACCAGGAGGACGCTGTGGGAAAGTCCTGTCCACTCTAAAAGCAGCACCTAATGCAAGAGAGAGAGCAGAGCCCTGGAAAGCCATCAGGAAAGAGGTTGGTGACCCAGCTGTTGAAGCCACTTCTCTGCTCCCAGGTGCCCACCTTGGCCATTTGCATCAAGACTCTTTCAGGCCAGACCACAACCACTTGCCTGGCCCTGGAAATCTGCTAGAAATGAGCTGTTTCAGGGAGGTAAGGCTCTGATTCACTTTGCCAAGTTGTCATGGTCGAGTCATCTGTAATGGAGCCTAAGGCTGAATCCTATTTTTACATTTGCAAATGTTACAATCCAAAATTTCATTTTCGTATTTAAACTGTGTGTCTCCAGTTTCTTGTTCTGATTTTGTGATTCAGTTTGCAGTCCACAGACCTCTGGACTGGAAATGCAGTGACTTTGGGTGTTGTGTTTCTATGTGTCATTATTTTATTATCATCATTGTCATCATCACTATTAATATAATTATCCCTTATTTGGGGGGGATTCTTCTTATCTGCTCATTTCTCTTGGCTGGTGGAATGCAGTTCAAAGAAAAGCATGAGAATGCCTATGCTAGCAGCATTTTTCAGACTTTTCCTGAGCATCCCTCCTGTTTGCCTGCGGAAGGGGTTGGGCGCTCCCCGCACGGAGCAGAGCGGCGCAGCCACGCCACATCATCCCACTGCCTATTTTCAGGCTGTGTGCTGTGCCCTCCTGGGTCAAAGCGAAAATGGGAGACGATGGCAAGCCAAAGCGTGGGGAAGATGACTCACTGGATTATTTTCTGCATTTCAAATATAACCTTTGAATTCTTGCCAATGTATCGATACAGTCAGGCAGCAAGCCTCATGTATTTATATTTATTTATGCTACGTAATGCCTCAGTCAATACACTTATCTTTTTTTGTTTGTTTGTTTATTTATTTTTTTCATGTATTTTCTTCAAAACAGGCACTGAAGGAGCAAAACTGCAACCCACCCAATGCAATTCCTGTAAACACAATGTGCCAAGGTTTCCAACTAGCACCATCTCTGGTAACCATGATCATTCCCATTCCAGGCCTTACTGAAACTGGTCAGGATGGCTTTGGAAAACTGGACAGCCCATGGTCTTTCTGTGGAAGGAAAAAACAGCTCAGCTGAGGTATGTTCTTACACAGAGTGGGGGTATCTTTGCGCCTCTGTCTTGTATACAGATGCTGGTCTGCAAAACACCGCCCTGCTCTGGTCTGCATGTCCCACTCTCTGTTTTGGGAGGGGAGAAGGGAATGAGCTCAGGTGTGAGAGAGCTGAGTTGAGGCCATGATTATTGGGGGAAATGTCAACACGGAGTTTGTAGAGAGAAACAAGCTTGATACCCCAACAGGAAACTTCACCATCAAGCACTTGGTCTCAGGAATCATTTTATTCTCAGAAAGTGGGGCATAAATAGAGTTGATTATAACCAGAACCCACAGCAATAACCTGTTTATAGGAAAACTCTAGTCCTAGTCTAGAAGGGCTGTAATCTTACCCTGCCATCTGAAATTTGGTGCTTTATTAAGATTACATTCTCGACTGAAAAAAAAAAAGTGAGTTAGTTTGATAAGTTTATTGCCCTTTGTCAGGCTGGTAGTATTTTTTCTGCTTTGAAAATAGATGTTCCTGTTTCTATGGCTGTATACTTATCCTTTCTTTTAGCTTTTTCATTACTGTTTCCTTTAATCATTTAATGAGGAGTGTTCAGGTTCCTGCTGATTTAAAATTATGACTCACAGAGACACTGGCAATATCTTTGCTGGAGAAACGTTGATCCTCTAGCTTTAAGACTTTAAATTCAAACCACATGTTTTTGCCACTAATTCCAAAAACAACCCTTGGAGTTGTGTGACTGTCACTAGAATATAAACCAAAGCCGTTCTGCAAACAAAAGCTGCAGTATTTAAATTGTGATTACGGTCAGAAAAGTGACTATTTTAATCATTGCTCTGGTTTACCCGGGAGATCTGCTCCCTCTGCACATTCCAAATATCTCTGCAGATTTTTATAGACTGAAAGGAGATTTTACTGCCTTCCACCCCTCTTGGCCCTACGGAGGCCGGCCGAGGCAGGCGAGTGAGCCAGATTTGTTCCAGACTCACACATCGGCGGGAGTGTGAGCTGAATTCCCGCAGCAGGACCTGTCGAGCCGATGATGTGCCCGCCAGGACGCGCAGCCACGCTTTTGTGCTCCCCGGGAGCTCGCAAGGGTGCAGGGCAGTTAGAGGGGGAAGAACAAAACAGAAAACCAAAGCCACAGGGATTTTCCTATAATCTGGTTGGGTTTGAAAAGGGAAAAAAATCCCTGAAGGGCCTCTTGGGCTGAAATGGCTTTTTTGAGCACAGCTACCTGGATGGACGCCACTCCAAGGGTAGGGGCTCTAAGCAAAGGAAAAAATAAATTTTAGTAAGTATTTGATGTAGAACTGGGAAATTGAAAATAAGAGGATGCAAATGTCTCAAGGGGATTTTCTTTTCTTGCTGGCTTTGAGGAGCTAATTCAGTTCCTTTAATATTTTCCTTATGTGGACACATTCTTAGAGCGTTCTGGGTGCCGAGCTTCATCCTCTTTGGGCTCCTGTAAACCCAATCACTGCCTCCCCCGACCCTCAAGCCCCATTTTGCATGTTTGCTACATCAAGAATCAAATCCCATTTAGAGGGTGGCTGCTTTAACTTCCTATCTTCATTTATTAAATGCAATATATGTATTTTATATCTGTGAAAATCCCCTATTACAGTATAGGGAATGTTCCTCTGATACATGTGAATTCAAAATAAATGTTGTTAGGAGAACATCTATTTCATTTTAGATGGTTTTATTAGGCGTCTCTTAACAAATCCCAGAGTATGTAAATGAAATATAACTATACGTACATATTCATCAGTCTGTTCTTGGAATTAAATATGAGCACTGTGACATTTGGTTTTAAGGAATGACTAATTAACATGTGTGCAGGATGTTCTCATCTTCCTGCTTTGGAGTCCTGGAGTCAGGGAAAAGGAGACAAAACGTATTTCCACTCTTTCTATCATAGTTTGCAAAGCAGAAAGCTGCTCACGGCAGCCAAGAACTTCTCAGGCGTTTCTGTACCTGTTGGGTGCTGACACGGGGCCCCTTCCTGAGCGTTTGGTGTTGCTAAATGTCATTTCATCTGCTCTGGGGCAGGAGTGCATCAAAAAAATCAGCTTTGCAGCTGACCTGGCCTTTAATCACACCAACAAGTCACAGAGCACAATAAAGAGCAGGACAACTCCTGGAGTACAGCCAGTGTGCTGTTGATTTACCTCCACAACGGGATGCTGAAAAACTGGGCTGAGCCCTAGGATGCTCCCCATCCCCACCGTCCCAGAGATGATCTCTAGGAAAGCTGGGCTGGATCTTGTGGGGATATTTGGGGGTTGGATGCCTCAATGCCGTGCTTGGGAACACCAGGCTTTACTGCACTTCTGGTAAAAACCCAGAGAAACACCCACATTAGTTTTCGACGGGGTTTGTTCGAGTCGCTTTTGTGCAAGAGCAAAGTGTGTGCAGGGCATACACTTTTTGCAGCAGAAAAAAAAAAAGTTAAAAAAAGGAAACCCACTGTAATTTCTTTCTGAGGTTGCTGGGGGAGGGCAGGCACACCACACCACCCCGTCTGAGTGCCTTGGAGAAGTTGACCAGAACAAATCTCAGCAGGAACACACAAACCTCTATTATACCTTTTAAAAAGCTCCCCATTGAATGCAGCCGGGCAGATGGGAAGGGCCCTTTTATTTCCTTTTTTCTTTCTCCGCCTGAGTTCATTCTCTCCCTTTGGGGGAGCCAGGTTCAAAGACATGCCAAATGCATCAAAACCTTCCCAATAAAGTCCCTTTCACCTCCCAGCAGAGCGGGGATGGGACTGGAGCGTGCTGGGAGTGCTGGGTCCGACGGTGACTTTCAGTACTGTGTGTGGTAAATCGTGTGCACAGTTCCCAAAACAATGCCCTGAATTGGACATCTAATTCCCTGGAAATTAAATCCCTCAGCTGGTCAGGGAAAACAGGAGCCAAAGAGATTAAACAGTGCAGTAGGGAGAACCTTTGAGGGTTGTAGGGGGTGTTCTTGTCAGTTAGTTGGGGTATTTTTTTTATAGCAGAGGGGTAGCAAAGTAGTGGTTTAGTATTGCTTCCACTATTTTAATTTGAACCATGAACTCCCCTCTTCCTCTCCCAATAATCCCCATGAAAAACTACCTCTTTACGCTCATTACCCAACAGGTGAGCTCTGTCCCAGCAAGCACAACCCTGTTCCAGGATGCAGAATTAATTTCTGAGTCCTTGGGGTGAGCGGAGGAGGATGCTGCAGATGCAGACCCCGTTCCCATGGCCCCAGGCATCCCACATCCTGCTCAGGTCCCTGCTGGTGCCTGCAGCTCCCAGCATCTCCCTGGTGCTGCACTGCCTTTGCTCAGTCCTGGGTTATTTATCCCAGTACAAACTTGGCTGGGACTAGGATCATTTGGTTGTCAGAGAGGCCAGAAATGGGGCTGAGATGTTCCCGTTGATTTTTTGTTGCCGTTGTGTTAAATATGAGCAGGTCCAGGCATGGATGCTCCAGTGCAGCGCAGAGAGTGGCTGGATGCTGGATAAAAGCACAGCCCCTGCTCCTCAGGAAGCGATCTTTCCCCGCAGGGCTGCTTTTTAACTGCTACAAGTCAAAACTTAGTGGGCCTCACAGTGGCAATTTTTTTTTTTCCTTAAAAAAAAAAAGCAGTTTCCTATGTATTTTTACTGACAAAAGCCTGACGCTTCCTTTATATGCTTTATTTTCTTTCTCCTCTGAAACGATCGTTAGACAAAAGCAGTTTTGCTGCTGGTTAATCAAGAGAGTGATGTGGCCCTGCATTTTAATCCTAAACCAATTAGCAGGATTTGACATCATGCCATTAGACTGCTTGAAACAAAAATCAAGGACAGCGTAATGCAGCTAGAAAAGAACAATAACCATCAGCGCTGCCCTGTCAAAGGGGAAGGAAGAAATTTGGCTGCGTCTGTAATTTCCAAGCAATCCCCCTTCCCTCAAACCTGAGCATTCAAATGAGGGAGCTAAATAATAATGAGAGGGGGAAATGTTGAATCTCTAATCACATTACCCTAAACTGTACCGGTTTTAAAAGCAGAAATTGCTGCTCTTGCTCCTGAGCCGGCACAGATTGGTTGCATTTTCAAACCCTGAGTTGTGGTTTATGATTTCTGTCGCGGGCGCTCTGTGCTTTGCAGGTTGCGCAGCGCCTCGGATGCAGATGCACAGCGAGGGACCCCGCGGGGTGCAAACGCACCAGCATCCCTAAGAAACAACTTCCTGGACATGGAAATGTTTGCTTTGTCCAAACCACCCTAAGATAATTAATGAACAAAGCACCTTTTAGCAACTGTATTTTAGCTGGCAGGAATGCACCTTGCGGCTGGTCCCGCAGTGGCGGCGGCACAGCCCGAGCCGGTGGCCAGGACCGGAGCCGGCCTGGCAGGCGTTGGCCAGGCCACGGCTGCTGCCCACAGGCACAAACATGCCTGGCAAAGATACACGGTGAGAACAAAACTGCAGGCAGGCCCCGGGGTGCAGTATTGGAGGGATGAATGCTTAAAGCACATCAGGGACTCCGTGCCTTGCTGCGCGCTCGGGGCTGGCAGCAGAGAGCGGAGCAGGAGCAAAACCCAGCGTCTCGTAAAGCAGCATATGGATAGAGCACAAATGGATGGGGTTTTATGTCCTGTGCAATATTTTCATTGATATTTATTTTGATTTAATTTGGCTAATGTGCAGGGAGAAATGAAAGCCTGCCATACTCCTCAACATCTGATGAGGAGCTGAATACTTTTTAAAATTAGTATTCCCTCACAGGCATCGATCTTTAAGGTCTGCCCGGCAACTGTGCTGGAAAATAATGAATTACTCCATGTAAATCACAAGATGACCCTTGGAGCAGCAGATTGTTGTTTTAATGTTGATTTTTTTCTGTTAGTATTACAGTTTCTAGTCTCTCTGCTTCAGCCTTTTTGTCCATAACTTTAATTTTCCTTTTAATGAAAGTGGAGTTTTCCACACTTTCACACCACTTTAAAGAGAGGCTTTTAAAAAAAATATTAATAAATTATCATGAGATTTTTTATAAAAGGGTGAAAGATGGAAATTGTCCTTATCCCTGCTTTGACAGAAGAGAGGCTGAAGGGGAGCCAGGAGCGATGGTCACAAACTGTAGGGTGAGGTTGGAGACCAGGGTACAAATCTCTGCCAAAGACTTCCAGGGCGAAGTTGGGCGAGTGACATGGATCTTCCTCTCTCGTAGCTGCCATCTGCAATACGGGACAAAAAGAGCCCATTTCCTCCACAGGGATCTGTGTATAAATGCCTTAAAACTGGTGAGGGGTGGCAGCGATGGCAGGGCCATGTGCAGGCTGGAGAGGGACAAAAAATAACTCCCCAAAGAGGTTAGCGGCGAATAAATCCTCTGCCTTCCTGCCGAACCAGCTCTCCCAGAGCTTTGTGGCTCTGAATTTTGAGGGAATAAATTTGTGAGAGGAGATTAGGGTGGGTAAGCTGAGCAGGGGCCAGAGGGTACCCAAAGCACCACCCCAAACCCCCCTTTGCCCCGCCAAGGCGTCCCCAGGGCTGCCTCCTGCTGCACCACCGGGATTTTAATGTCCCGCTTCCCTCGCCTGTTAATAAAGGAACAAAAAGCGCTTTTGCCTCCTCAAGGGTGTTGTGAGACAAAGTTGGTAAGTGCTGAAAAGAAACCCAAACCCAAGGAGAAAGCTGGCTTTGTTGCCTTCGGACACAGACCACTGCAGACCTTGCTTGAATTTTGCTGTAACATCTCTTGAATTAAAACCTGTTCTTCCAAAAAACCCATCAAACACGTCCTGGCTGGAAACGGCTGCCAGGGGACTGAAAGGAACTGCAGATTATAGATCCTCAGGGCTCTTGTGGCAACAAAATGCTTGTCCCGTGGATTTGAGCTGGATCCAATGAATCCAAAAAGTGCTCAGAGCGACTGTTTAACCCATCCTGTAGGAAAAAAAGGGGAAAAAAAAGGCTAAATAAACCAAAAAAAAAAAAAAAAAAAAAAAGCAAAACAAGAAACAACAGCAAGAAAACCCCTTTATATTAAAATAATAATAATAATAATAATAATAATAATAATATTGGGACATTGGACAGGAAAAAGAAAATTCAGAAGGTCAAAGGCTAAATCTTCACCTGAATCTTAAACTGAATTTGAAAGGAAAGAAAATTAAATTCAATCGGTCAGACCTTGTAAACTGGGCTTTAAAAAAAAGCCTCCAAGGACAACAGCAGCACCAAACTCTGAATTTTCAGAATCTGAGGGGGCATCTTGAGGTACCATGCAAAGGGGAAAAGGATTGTAAAAAAGATTACTGATTCTGTGTTTCTTATACCCTGTATCTCACTGAGCTCCACAAGAGTAAAAACCGTATTTGCATATTTCAAACTTGTCTCAATATCATGATGCATGTTTTGTGTTCACAGTCTCCACAAGAAAGAAACAATTTTTTTAAAGGGAATATTTTTTTTAAGTTGTTCTAAATTAGATAAAATCTAAGAACACTAAAAAAATATCTCTAGAGCAAGACTAGGACAAAATTATCACAAAAGGCAGCAGAATAAGGAGTGTACCCACAATCTGGCATAACTGAAGCATTAATTACTGAAAATAGTTAAAGAAATGGCTACTGGAAATAGTTAAAGAAATGGCATCTTTAACAAAATTGTGGTTTTCTGCTGTATTCCAGGCAAGCAAATATGAGTCAACATCTGAGTTGTGATGCAAAGAAAATATTGCAACTGCTTGGTTGGTTTCAGGTGCATATTATATTTATCAAAACATAAGTTTTATCCTTAGTTTAAAAAAAAACCCAAAACTTGTCTCTGAGATCTTTGGCTTCCCTTGCCTAATTTCTAGATTCAGAAAGCAATTTCTAAAAAATTATTTTGCTATATTTTATTTTCAGCTACAAAGTCAGCCTCCTTGGGCTTGCATTAATTTGATGTGCATCCGTCTTAATTGAAGCTGATCCATTTCCATCTTGGCAGCACATTGATAATAAACAGGAACCAAACACCATTTGGCAAATTCCAATCTACCAGCAAAACCAGGGAGAAGGCAGAAAACCCGAGGCCATCTCCTGGAATCAATTCCTGGGCTGCAGCTCAGTCTTCATACGTATATGATTTTATTTTATGTTTTATAGCCAAGCAGTTATCATCGTAATTGTATTTGTAATTTCAAAGGTACATTTTCATACTAATGAATGATGAGCACTCAACAGTCACAAGAAATATTAATTAAAGAAGTTCTCCTGTCCTAGCAGGGAGAGTGTTCCCTAATCCCCATTAAGAAAATTTGTTAAACCAAGAGAATATTTCCTTTATAGTTTCAGCTCTTCAGAAAGCCTTTGATATCCTAAGCCAAAGCAACTACCCATCAGGAACAGAGAGATGTACTTTGGTCCCCCATGCCAGCTTCTTACTTATGTCTGCCATTTCATTTCCCCTGTAATATGGGGGTCTTAGCCAACATCTTCATTTTCATTCATTAATGAAATCATGGTAATATCCCACTTTGCACTTAGCTGTCTCCCAGGCACTTTGGAGGTGTCTGTCACCATGCTATGTATATATATAGAGAGAGAGAGCCCTCTGCCCAAAAATGACCAGTCAGTGAAGTTTCTCAATATACAAAAGGCCAAAGTACTACAGGACTCTATTATTATCACTTAAAACTCCACAAAGCATTAAAATCATGAGTGTGGGAAAGCTGGGAACCACAACTTGATATCACTGTGGCTGTCAGTGGGTTCTGCTCTCCCTCTCTGCCCCACGCTTAGCAGTTGTGCTTCTCACCCAAACTTCCTTTTTTTCCTCAAATAAATCGTCACTTTGTGCCATGCCAGAAGATGCTCTGCTCATCCACTGTTCTGCTGTCCTTCTCAGCTTTAATCAGCATAGGTAAACTGCATCCCTAACTAATTTGAAAGGCAATAAAAACAAGAATACACAAAAATTACCGCGGCTTCTACGTTCTTGAAGAGGGGGGAAAACATGTCCTGAAAAGCTCTCTTTATTAATATGAGATGGCAAATATTTTTTGCTGTTTATTAAATCATATGAAAGGTTAATTATGGTTAGCGACTGTGGGTAGAAAACAATTCTTGGAAGATGCTTTTGTAACAACAGGTTGGCAGTATGCAGAAGCCATCTGCTTCCTGCAAATGTTAAGGTACAATCTCAAACTTGTGAGGTTAAAAATTACAGATTGCAGAGTAGTTTGGTAGAAGGAAAATCCATGTTGTGTTGATGTAAAGTTGCTCAGTCTCCTTGACACACAGCCTGGAAGGAATGCCAAGTTCCCTAAAGGACAATGTTTGGCTGGAGAGGACCCTCGCTCGGGGTATTCTGTGCTCACACTGGCTGTCTACACAGCTAATTAAGTCATTTTTGTGCTGTGATTCATCTTTTTTAATACAAGAATTGGTTTCAAATCCTGATCCATGAATAGGAGTGGATTGTGGCTATAATAGTTTGCTCTCAAGTGGGGAATTCTGCTCCTTCCATGAAGCAGAATAAAGAAAATCATTATCAAGGAGACGCGCTCCTGAAACTTGTTGCTTCAATCCATAATGTGTGGACTTCACCATGGTTGCAAACTCTTCATGGCCAGGACTATCTGTTAAGAAGAGTTGTCACCCTCGTTTTACATCTAGTGAGCTGGGCAAAAAGATAGGAAGTGATTTGTCTGTGAGCATACAGAGAGGTTGTGGCTAATGGAATTAAACCCAGATTTTTCAGATTGCAGTGAAGTTCCTTAACCACAAAACGATTCTTCTTCTCTGTGGGTCAGCTACTGTGGCTTCAGCATTTGGGCTGGGCATTTAGACATGTTTATCTTTTTTTGAGGATCAAATTTAATTCTGCTGAATTTTCCACTTCCATGGAAAACATCACTCACTTTATCTTTCCCCTGTACAGATAACATTGCCCGACTTTACCTGCTCCCCACCAAGGAAAGACAAATTGGACCACCTCTAAGAGAAGGGATGGGGAACTACACCCCTTCACTTTTCAGCCAAATAGGCAGAAACTATTTTTGGGTTTTTTTCAGACACTCTGACCTGATGTCATGCAACCTTCAGCCTCTTTCCTGCTCCCCTAACTTACTTACAACCTCTCCCCACACTCATCTCCAGGAGCAGACTGCCAGCTGGCTGCTGTGTAAAAGGGCTCATTTAGGAAAAATTTCTTCTCTGAAAGGGTGGTCAGGCTTTGGAACAGCCTGCCCAGGGAAGTGATGGAATCACTATTCCTGGAAGTGTTCTATAGGCGTGTGGATGTGGTACTTGGGGACATGGTTTGGTGGCAAACACAGTTGGACTTGATGATCTCAGAGGTCATTACCAACCCAAAGGACTCTGTGATTTCCAACCACTGCCAGCAATGAGACACACAGTGTCTCACAGTGTTTATTGAGGAATAAAATAATGTGGGGCCTTGTTTCCTGTTACTCTACCCTAAACAATTTTGTCAAGGCTAAGAATGTCTGCAGGGGTTTCTTCTACCTTGTTTTCAATAGAGACTTTCCAGCTAGATAGCTATTTTTTTTAAAGCATCCTGTACAGTGGTTTTATCTCCTCCCTTTGCTCTGGAGCTGATGATCCACTCCATTACCAGCACCTCCTGCCAGGAAGGACATCCTGCCATTAAAATCCCTCTGAATGGAGGAGAGGGGGACAGACCTGACCCCTGGGCTCTGCTGCAGAACTCCCATTCATTCATCACAGCCTTGCTCCTCAGTGCTGGCAGCATCCCTTACCAGGATTATTAGCAGCAGAACCTGCCCAGCATCGTCCCCTTCTGCTGCCAGCCCTGCTGCTGCCTCACTGCCTGTGAAACCCTGAGCACGGGGCTGCTGGTGGGCTGCAGGTGATGGGATCTTCTATTTCTGGGCTGAAACCACTGATGGGGAAAAAGGAACCAGCTCTATCCATCTCCCTGACATTTTGTCAACAGACCTGGACCTTTTCTTCTCCTTACTCTGATCTCTTCAATGAAGCTGAAGATCATTATGGGTAATACCAGTAACACTTTCATCAGGCTTCCTGGAGTAGCCTGCAGGAGTTGGCTGCATGTGAGGGACTGAAACACATAGAAATTTAGGGATGAGATGTTTCAATTCCACCGAAGGGATTTGGATGCCCAGCATCCATTAAAATGAATAACAATTCCTGTCCTGCCCTAAATGGCCAGAGCCCAAATTGCTCCACGAGATGGAAACCGTCTTGGTTAATGCATGGACACTTAAGCCCTCAGCATCTGACTTCACTTATATTTTATGTCCAGCAAACTTGGTTGATGATGTCCAATGAAACACTTGCACACCCGTTACCCTCTCCTGGGCAGCTCATCGGCCGTCACTTGCCAGCTCCACTGTCAGGAGAAGGTGGTGAAGGTACCTAATTTGTTTGCAAGTTGGAGAATGATGTAAAAGGTTCCTCGTCCATCATGATAAAGGCTTTCAAAAAAACCCCAGACAAATGTTCCCTCCTCTCGTTTCACCAGTGCTCCACGAGGACATTTGAAACAGAGGGAAAGTTCAGCCTAGCCATATGTACAGAGGGATGCACACAAATCACAGCTGCTGCTAATTGGATCCAGAGATCTAATTGGTCCCTCATGGTGGCACCCTGGGCTGCTCCTGCCTCCCCTGACCTGCCAAGGGGCTCAGCCACTCGGAGCATCGGGTCGCTCACTAAGCAGAGCAGGCATTCAGGGCCTTGCCCAACTTGAGGGGGAGATGAAGACGTAAAATAACATATAATAATATAAAATAGCATAAAATAACATAAAATAATATAAAATAACTCCAGGTGCTTGCTCCAAAGCGAATGTCTCATCCAGAAAGCATCCTTACACCAAAGCATTGAGAAACACTGCTAAAATTGCCAGAAATAGGATGTTTCCCACATCCCCTTCCTGCCCTAAGTGCAAAGCAACATGCCTGTCTGTGTTAGGGACTATTGGTCTTTTTTAACCCTTTTTAGGACCACTATCACACTATCCAACTCCACACATGAGCCCAACTATGAACTCTGGACTTGGATGCTCCCAAGTTACATGGAGCAAAGTCCTGGGAAAGTGGGGAAGAAATACCCAAAGTTCAGTCTCAGGTCCATTTTAGTCCTGGAAAAGGCTCTGAGTCTCTTTTATTATGCAAACCTCCTCAGCCAATCCTGATTTTAATAAAGCTGATTAATGATTGCACTGTGGACAAGGACAGTTATTCCCTGACTTATGCTACGCCATTTATGGAAGCTGTATCCTTAAATGAATTACTGCAGGGATCATTAAATTTTGACTTAAATTGGACATAGTAAGCTCATTTAAAAAAATAAAAAGCTTAGCAAGTTATATATAAACTAGAGGAAAAATGAATCTCTTCAAGCTGTCTCCCATCTCCTTCTGAAGCAGGAAGCTAAAGGGCAGATTTGCAAAGGGAAGTTTTAATTTGCAGGGCAAATCTTCATGAGGGCACTTAGAAGCTGCATTTGTGCAAATCCTAATTGAATTATGGGCTCCAAATTTGGACCTTTATCCTCATTCAGTTTAACAGGTCCCCACATTTGGAGCTGGCAGTGGAAACATTTCCGCTGTGGAGAAAGAAGGTGAAAACTGCCACCCTCTGCTGGTGTGGTGCCAAAGGGCCTGGTGGGAAGTGGGTGCTGCTCCCATGCCCTGCACTGTGGCAGCTGGGGGTGCAGAGACCCAGAGAAGAGGCACACAATTTTTTAATGGGATTACCTTAAAAAGTCACATTAAAAAAAAAAAAAAGAAAGTTCAATGGCTTTAGGATTTAAGTACTCATTCACTGAGTGTTTTTAGAGAGAGGATGGAGATACTGGATATGGACCTTTTCTGCTTTGCAAGCATTTGAAAACACTTCAAATTTTGTTGATTTGGTTTGTCTTGTATAAAACTGCCAACATTACTCCTTGGTGCTGAGAATAATCACAGGAATGACCAAGGGGCCTTGTGAGGGTGGTCACAGACTGGCACAGGTTTTCCAGAGAAGCTGTAGCTGCCCTTGAATCCCTGGAAGTGTTCAGTGCCAGGTTGGACAGGGCTTGGAGCAACATGGGATAGTGGAAGGGGGCTGGAACATGATGAGCTTCAAGGTCCCTCTCAGCCCAAACCATTCTATGAATATTCATTTATTAAATAAAAAGAAGGACTGCACCTTTGCCTATGGATACGTTTCCAGTACGGGGGAAAGACTATAAGCAAAAATAAGGTAATAAAGTAGAGGCATTTTAAGTAGAAATATTCAGACACTTCTTAATATCCAGACTGTAAACTCCAGGCACACTTACACATCCCACCTTCCAAATCCCAGTGACACCATCCTGTGGGAAGGGGTGAGCTCAGAAGGTAAAGAGATTGCAACTACATGCTCCCCATATTCAGTGCCTCTCTGTGTTTTAATTAAAAATCTTAATTAATTAATTTTTCACTTTGTGTCAGAATTCCCTTCAGTGGGGTGATCAATGATGAACATATTTCTTGGGAAATGGAACTAGAGAAAGGAAAGATACCTTTTTTTAATGACTCTTACACAGCAAACTCTAAAAGGCTGCAGTTTACTGCCCCTTCATGCTAACTTGCTTGGTCATAGCAGGATTAAGTTTCTGCTCTAATCTAGGAGATTTTAAAGCATATACCAACATTAAAAAAAAAATTAAAAGAAGGAAAGGAAAACTGGGCTATGCTTCAGATATTTGATAATCTATAAATACAGAACCAGTGTATACATTGCCCAAAGAAAAGACGGAAAAATAATGTAAAATTTCAACACCTCCCTGCTTTTTACTTTCTGGCAGAGGGTTCAGCATGCAGGGGGGTTCAGTCCTCTCTCTGTAACCCAGAACTGCTTTTCCTCTGGGTGGAAATTTCTATTCCATCGCCATCTCGTGGTTCCCTGCAAAAACTGCTGGCTCTGCAGAACGTCTCCTCGCGTTGCTGCTGCTGAATTGCACAAAGGCACCTTTTAAAGGCGACATCCACTGGACATGAGACACACGGGGGACTACAATTAATATTGTGTAGCTGGGCCTGCAAAGGGGGACTGGGAGGGGGGAAATGGGGGACTTCAATTCCAACACTCAGGAACTCACGTGGCTTTTCGCAGCCACTCCCTGTCCTGTGTTACATGGAGATCATTGCCCACTGGACTGGGGGGTTTTTTGGTGGGTATGGGACAGATCCTAATCCATGAGAAGGACCAGGAGGAAACTCTCCTCCAAATGATGAAAGACACCAAAGCTGTTATTTAGAGTGGAATATATGGCATGCTTCTCATAGAAAGTTTGGCTTGGAAGGGACTTGTCAAAGGTCATCTAGTCCAGGCCTCCTGCAGTGAACAGGAACATCTTCAACTAGACCAGGTTGCTCAAACCCTCATCCAACCTGACCTTAAATGTTTCCAACGGTGGGGTATCTTATGTCTATGAAATCCTTTTTTTTTTTTTTTTTTTTAAATTGCGTTGATTTTTACAACGTTACTTCTTTGACAAGTTTGAGCTGCACTGAGACAATGAAGGGCAAACCCCAGATTTATGATGGTTTTTATATTGTTACTGTGGCACTGGTTTGAGAATGTCACTGACTTCAACCTCTCCATCTGTTTCTCTTTACACAATGTAGGCTGTTTGAAGACTACAACGATGTTCAATCCTAGGGACCTGCCTTGCACCTACAGTTCATAAAAGTCCAGCAAGAACTGAGGTCTCCAATTAATTTCAGAATGTCCCAGCAGTGTTCATCCCCAGAACCTCCAGGCCCTAAATCTGTTCAGTGAGGCAGGGTTGTGCAAAAGCCCCCTGTGCAGATTGCAGATGGGGATTGCTGTGATCATGAGGTTGTGATTGCAGGCAGGGAGGAGGATGGAGGAAGAGCTGCAGAAATTACCATCAGTCTGAAAAATCTCAACTCCAAGCATGCCAGCAGCAGCTCTCCAGTCCAGCCCACTCTGTTGCTCTTGTCAAAATTCCCTCACCTTGATTTCATCCTGCTGGAAAAGGAGTCTTTGCAGGAGGCTGCATGTGTGCCCCTGGTTTTCCTCAGCAAGGCAAGGAGAGAGGGAATGTTGAAACTCAGCCGGTGGTTGGGAAATTGTCCCCCTCTAATACAAGCCAGACCCATGGAAACCCTCCAGGTCTCAAAATCCCTCCTCGGCCCAAGAAGGCCTTTGATGAATAAAAGCAGAATAAAAGTGAACAGGAAGAAAGCGAATTTAAATAAGCCCAAACAAGTAACAGCACATTTTGAGAAAGCAAAGTGAGCAGCTGTGGGCAGCCCCAGCTGTTTCACTTCTCCAGAAAAAGCCAAGAATCCATGGAAAATGCCCTGTTGTGGTGAATGGCACGGACATCCCCAGGTCTCTCCAAAGCCATGTGCACGTGGGCATGAGCACCGTGGGCAAGGGAGGACACTGAGTAAATCTGTGGGCAGTTTTGCCAGTGAAGAGCTCTAGTGAAGTCAGTGTCTTGCTCAGCTTTGGGGCTTTTCGATGGCAGATTTCCCATTTTCCTGGGAAAAATCCCCCTGAAGACACTGGCTGGTGGATTCCCACTTCACATCTCCAGGGCACATCAGTTCTGCTGCCCCATCTTCATCCCTGCTGGGTCTCCTTCACATCCCCTGTTTGCAGCCAATTGGAGCAAAACACACAGTGCTGTCCCCCCTTGTTTCCCCTGACCGGGTTAACACACAAATAGGGTTTTCCTTCTTTTCCAGCATGGTGCCACGGGCTTTGTGCTGCTTCTCTCCAGCCCAAGGAACGTCAGGAACAAAGCACTGCAGAGCTCATTTGGGCAGTGTACTGAAAGGAACGTTGCTGCCACATTTGGGACCTACTCCTAGGGCAGAGCAAAGGCTGTTTCAGGACCTGAAGAGGAAGGAGGAGTGGCTGCCACGTTGAACCTCTGCAGGTGCTTATCTATAATATTATCAGGCATTTTAAAGTATTTGTGAGAGGCAGTTCCCAGCTCACTTTTCACTCCACCATGGAGTAAGCCTAGAAACAAATGAGGAGCTTGTTCATTTGGACCTTGCTGAAATGAATGGCTTCCTTTATACCAGTTGCCTCTCAGAAATGTTGAGATTTAATTAATCCCTGGCTGGAGATAATCTACAGTATTGCCCTAATCTCTAATGAGGGATATCAATGCTAATGCTCAGCATAAAGAGTGAGGTTTGTTGAATGTACAGCTGGAAACTTGACCAGCACCCCACCGGTCTGGTGCCATCCACTGATCATCCTCAGTGCCGCTGCTGAGGGAGAGGAATCATTTGCTGATGGTTGAATTTGGGAATGTATTATTGTGCTGAAGCTTTGCTACAAGCCAAAAGAATGGTACAGCAGTGTGAGTACCAGCTTCTCCACCCTCCATTTCACTCGTGGCCGTGGAGCCAGTCCAGCTCTTGGTGCCACGTTACCAAAGCCATCCAAGGAGGACAAGTCTCTCCAGGCATTGATAAGCAGCAGATCCATATCATCTTCCTTTAATATAGCCTTGCTAGAAAACCTGCAGAGAAAACTTCAGGCACTGGCTCCCCCCTCCCAGCCCCTCCCTGGGAGTTAGGTGCCCATGTCAAGGTGCTGGAGCTCCTCAGAGAGGAATGAGGCAGCTCCTGCTTGGGAATGTTGGAGCAGGATGGCCGGCACGTGTGTGCTCAGCCAGCTTTGCTCTGTAAGAGGATCACCTCCTTTCCCAGAGCAATCAGTGGGCCTGTGTCTTCTTGGGTCACTTTGGTAGCACTGAGTATTCCTGAGCATCCCCAGTACTCCTGAGCTCCTGCTGCCAGCTCTCCCTTGGCTCTCACACACACAGAGGGATGCCAAGCCCTGCCCTGGCCCCATCTGCCCTGCTCTTTGTCCATACCTCCTGGAAACCACTCTTCTTCCTCACCCTTTGCCCTAGGCTATATATAAAGGGCTAATCCCCAGTCTGTGCCTACAAAGACCTTAGCTGCTGGCTTCGGGGTGGATTTTTTAACAAATGTTTAAATAGCCAGAGGAGAACAGCACAGAGTCATCACTGGGCCGCTCCAAATTCTGTAAGTGAGCCTGCGTGTGATTTCTTACCCCCAGGAGGATGCAAACTGTGAGCAGGTGGGACAGGTTGATGCTTGCCAGTGTCCTTTGACAGGTTTTATCTTCATTTGCATTTTCATAGGTGAGATGAGAAACACTGGTTGGGTTTTGAATGAAAACTGTGACAGCTTCAGTACAGAATATCCAGATACATGCTCTGGGTTGTCATGTGCAGAATCCAACTGGAGAGGATTGAAGTAAAAGGGTCTATTTTTGGTTTTGCATCTAGTAATTACTCTGAACAAATGAGCAATGCATCTGAGAAGTAATCAGCAATCTTTTTCCAGGTTTCCATCTGGTAAAATTCTTGTAGGTGCTGTAACTTCAGAATAATTTCAAGCCTGTACTTCTCACTGAAGACTCTGAAGTTGGAGTCAACCAGTGAGTGAAAGAACACAGATTTGCTGTTTTGTCACTCATGTCCATTCAGAAAACTACTAAAGCAACACTCCTCAGGGCTGTGAACACCTACACCCAGTAGTGCTGGATGCAGTGAGTTTTAGAGTTTTAGAATATCCTGATTGGAAGGGACTCACAGGATTCCAGGAGTCCAACTTCTGGGAAAGTAAAAAGGGAAGAAAGAATGAAGGACAACTGAAAGAACAGAAGAAAGCATGAATGAAGAAAAGAAGAAACAAGAAAAAAAAAAACAAAAGAAGGAAAGAAAAAAGTATTAAAGGAATCCAACTCAGTTATTTCCTTTTTATAACTTGTGAAGTTACACCAGAGTTCCCTTTGCCTCTAAACCCTGTTCTGCAGTGACAATAAAACAGCACAGTGGGGAATGGGGAGGGTTGTGGGGATGAAGGGAAGGATGCAGGAGTCAGAGTTGCACTCTGGACTTGCTACAGTTTGAGTCCTATGTGAAGGCTGGAGCCTTGCCATATTACAGAGTGTAGCAGTACTTAAAGAGTGAAAATCCCACCACTTCTCCACGCAGGATGAATTAGCACAGATTTGCAGGCTGGTTCCTTGGGAGGCCAGTGGTGATTCTGGGGTGAATTTCCCAGCTTTCTGTGAAACTGAGGTTTCACATCATTCATGGGCAAGTTCCGCCCACCGAGTCAGGGTGTCACAGACCTGTGGAAAGGAGTGGAGCAGAGCAGGAGACTTTGGAGCTGATGCTTTTTAGACACCGGTTATTGCAGAGTATTCTGTGCATCCTTCTGAATTTAGGCTTGTTTTTGTATGCAAGCAACTGGCTGGCAAGATTGCTGTAAGTATTCCCAGTAGAGTTGTGTTGGGGAAAAAAGATTCCTTTTCTTAATGGAAAATTTTGACTTTATAACTCAAAACTTGAAAATTTTAGCTGAAAACTGTGAGAGCTTTCCCCAGTGTGACTTCTTGTTTTCCAACAAAAACAAAATAGCAGAGATGGAAGTGGAAAGTTTCTGTTTTCAATCAGAAGGAAATTTTCCTTTCCTACCAGTTCAAATAGCTGGTAGTCTCTAGTCTAGCCTCTCTGCCAGCCTCCAGCTTCCCTGTTGTTCATGGATCAGTGATTCCCAGGAGGCAGAGGAAGTTTTGCAGAGCTGAGAAAGGTCTGTGCTTGGCCACAGCTCTTTGTGAGTATGGACAACGTTACTGGAGCATTTGCAGCCACGTTGCCAGGGATGTCCTGGACACTGATGGAGACGAGACACCTGCGGCTGTTGAAAAATAAAAATCTGTTTCCAGGCTGTGATCAGCAACAATCCGATTTTCAACGAGAAAGTGATTTTTAGGTCAAGAAATATGGAAATATAAACTGTTTAACCCTGTGTTGTTGAAAGATTTGAGCAGCAGAGTGGGTGAGGTGGTGGCTGGACTCAGCTGGGGCTGTTCAGCTCAACACCTCTCAGAGCTGGGTCCCTTTGCCTTAATCAACCATTTACATTTGGGGTTTGAGGTTGGAAATAAGGACAGTGCAGGGACTGAATGAGAAAAGCCCACCCTGACTTCAGAGCAGAACTGATGGATTTGGTGGGGATGCTAAAGGAGCCCCCAGCAGTGGCCTCCCCTCTCCTGGCAGTGCCACGACCACCCGTGTGTGGTGTCACCGTGGGCAAGGCACCTCCAGCGACCTTCAGAGAAAGACCTGCATTAGCTGGGGATAAACTGTTCCCCACATATCCCATCTCTGGCGAAAGCCTAGCCTGTTAAATTAAACCCATTTTGTTAAGGGTTTTAATGCTGCTTGCCCATATGCAGAATTATGTCTTTAAAGATTAAAAAATCCAATATAAACAAAATAAATCCAGGGAGCTGAATGCATGAATCATTATTTTAGTACATATTGTCCATTCTAATCTGCAGTCCAATTGTGAAGTCATTCAAAATGCTGCTTCTCAGTAATTAGCAGGAATCTAACTCCGAGCCAATTTCTGATTAAATGTGCTTAAAATCAATAAAACATCATGAGTGATTAGAGTCACGTGTGATTAGCCCTGTCGAACAAAGCAGAATAAGTTATGGCCTCACTTTAACTTGTCAAAAAACAGAACTGGGGGTGGGAATGAGGAGGAACAGCTGATATTTCTATAAAGGGTTTTTCCAGTTCTCTGCCTCTCTCTTCGCTCCTTTAGAAAAGTGAAAGGATTGGTTTGTTGTCTGAAAATTACAGGCTGAAGGGGAAAGTTTGGGGTGGCTTTGGCTTCTCTCATGGGTTTGTTTAAGGATATGCTGGGAATGTTGTTTTAATCCTGCATCACAGCTATGAAGGCTTACCTGCTCCTCCTGGCCTCACCTGTTCCCCAGCTCAGTCCTGACTATTTGCAGAAGGAAATGGCTGTATGATTTTATTTATTTTTGCTTCCCAGAAGAGGCACAAAGATCTCTTCTCTCTCCCTCTAAAAGGAGCAATGCTATGAGATATCCCCTGTCAGTAATGAAAATAAAGAGCAGCAGCTCAAGACCAGGTGTTGATTGAGAAGCATTAGAGGGTAAAGCTGCTGGTTTCTCTCCATCCCACTGCCATGAATCTGGGTGCTCACAACACTCCCACTCCGGGGTCTCCTGGATGCAAACCACCATCTCCTCCATCAATTTGGGGTCCAGCACGAGGTGCTGCTGATGGAAAGTGGCCTTTTGGGCAAGCAGCTTTTGGCAGCACGTCCCCCCATCCCAGCAGCTCGGGGCTGGGGGTGGAGGCGGTGCCAGCACCCGGCTGGGAGGGAGACGGCTGAGATCTCACGTGGGGGCTGCGTGGGGTGGGAGAGCTTCTCTGGAGCTTGGAGCTTGGCAGGGCTCACCAGCAAAGCTTCCCTTGACGTCAGGAGATGGAGAACAACACTCATTTATAGCTACAGCTCCTTCTCTTACAGCTGTGTGGCTGCATCCCCACCGGCTGGACCCTCAGAGGAAAATCCATCTCTGTGCTGCCTCTGGATCCAGCCCGAACAGTGATGCTGCCGGGGCTGCTCTCTTCCTATCTCAGTCAGCACAGCAAAACCCACATCCCCAACGTGCTCGTGGTGGTGGGTGCAGAGGGGAGGCTTGGGAAGCATTGTCCCAAGTGTACTTCTGCTGGCAGACTGTGTTTAATTATCTTGTTTTGTGGCCTATTTGAGAGGACATTGTCTTTTTCAAGAGTACATGCACATGCTCATTTCCTGCTCTTGGCAAGGTTCTGGTCTTCTACCAGTGAATCTGGATTTTTTTATTATTATCATTATTATTATTACTATTATTATTATTATTATTATTTATTTCTTCCCAGGAAACTCACTGTTTGCCTGTCCTGTGGGACAAGGGCTTGTGACTCCATGTCACACCTGGGAGATGCAATGAGCCATCAGGGAAGGCTTGGGGAAAGACCTACAGGTACAGGGAACCTTCTTTTAAGAGGAGTCTGCTGCGGGCAATCCCACCATCCCCAAACACCACGCTGAGCTTTGGGTTGGTGTGTCTTCCAAAGGAAATGGTCGTGGAAACCTCCAGTTGAAATGAAAATGCAAAGAAAGTTCATTAGATGATGACTTGAGTCAAAACTAGTAATAGTCAGCAAGGGTAGGTTGTGCATCGTGATGTGGTGGTGGTGGGTCAGCACTGCCAACATGGGAAAATGTACCTGGTTTGCCCTATATAAATTTCCTCTCTTTTACAGGTTTTCTTACTGCTTTTCTTGCAAGCTGCTGGTCTTTAATGGCAAAACCAGTGCTGAAACAGAGGAGCAGATCCTCAGCAGATGTCCATGTCAGTAGCTGGGTTGCCCCCAAATTACAGCAGCTGAGTCCCAAGGTCTTCTGTGCTCCGAGACATAAATCACCCTGCACTGACCTCCTGGATGCAGCCTCAGTGTGGGGCCATCTGTGCTCATCCCTGGTGCCATGGCGTGTGTGGGGAGATCTGCTGCTGGAGGTGATGGGAGTCAGGTTCATCCAACACAGGATGCTGAATAAAACCCAGGCCTGGATGTGGGAATTACATAAATCAGCTAATTATTCCTCTCCCTGACCCCCCTGTGCACAGTTTGGTGTTTGAGCTGGGGTTTTTTGCTTTTCTCTAAAGCAGCTGGAGATGGGATGTTGAACATGGTGTGTTATTGCTCCTAATGGTATTAAAGAAAAACAACTCAAGTGCTGGTTGGCATGTTTTGATTGTGTGTGAGGGTAAAATGAGTGCCAGATTTGGAGCGGGGAAGACTTTTTCCTCCAGATCAGATTAGCAGGAGTTGTTGGGGGAGTGAAGCAGGGAAGCAGAGAGTTGAGGGCAGCACTGGACAGAATCTCTCTCTTGGAGTTAATTTGGCATTTTCACTGAACAACTCCCCACTGCAGAAGGCCAGAGCCCTTGGTGGTTCCTTTTCTCTCTTCCTTTGGTGTTACTATTAGTGGCTTTATTTATTTGTACTAAAAGCCTTAAGCTTGTTATGGCATTTTTGCAAGTGTTTCCGTGGCGTGTGTTGAGTGAGTGTGTGCAGAGCAGTTGTTCCCTGGACTTTTGGATTAATGTTTGTCATATGATTGCCTGTGATTTCATGACCTCTGTGGCTGAAGTGAGCCCTGTGGGGTTTTTTATGTATGTGCAATTTAGCTTTTAATTAAGGTCTTGTTATCCAGGGAGTTGCAGCTTGGTTGGCTCGCATGCCCCAAGGTTCTCCTGGCTTGATACTGAAGTAAGGTAGCCCATATTTGGAAATATTCAGCTCATTTCTCTTGTTTCAGTTTTCCAAGCTGTTTGAATTAATCTTCAGTCTTCTCTTCCAATGTTTACTGAAGAACAGCAGTTTTTTTTAACACTCCCTTGTATCACACAGTGTGATCAGCCCAGCTCAGACAATGTGCATTCATGCTGGTGTCTGTTGCTCATTTAGCAGTCTACAAACTCCTAATGAAGTGCAGATGCATTGGGGAAGATCCTGCCTCCACGGATGAACCCTGGATCGGGATGCGCTGAGGAGCTGTGCTGTGCAATTCGCAGAAGTCACTTGCAGGCATTGTAGAGAGAGTAGTTTTACTTTTATTTATCTTCCCATTTACTCCTTTTTTTCTTTGCTAAGTGGCTCATCAGGTCCCTGTGTTTAACTCTTAAATGATATACTATACTTGGGCATAAAATCTGTCTTTTTGCAGGAACATGAGTGGTTTCTGTTGGTGCAGGTTTTGGGTGCTCAGGCTGCCTCGTGTGCAGAGAATCGATTTCCAGACTGGACTTCCTTTGCTTGTACCATCTCCCTCAGCTGTCTCTAGGATACCCAAAGAACTGGGAGCTTTAACAGACACCTGGCTGCAGATTAATTCCAGATGACCAGAGCAGATAGGTACCAAACCCTTTCCCTCTTCCTCCTGCTGCTCCCCAAACCAGGAATTTACTTGACAGCAAGTTCTCAAGATGCCACCACACTCAGCTGTTTTACTAAAGTAACCTGAAGATTACTATTAGCAGGTTTTCACACATCTGTTTTGGAGTCATTTAGCAGAAGGGCAACTCAAGCTGGATTTTCTGGCTGTGGTCAGTACGTAATTCTGGATAATCATGTGCCATCTCTATGAAGGAGCAGTAGAGGTGCCTCACATCTGAATTTCTGTCCTAGGCCAAATTTTGACAACCAGAAGGTGTTGAGATATTTGTAGCCAATGTTTTTATTGATAAAATGCATGTTTGTAAAATCAGGATCCAGTTCTGAGCTCAGATTTGGTGCATATTTCAGTTTCCTTGTGTGTTAGGTGGGCTCCAGCATCCCCATCCTGGCTGTTTTAATGGTTTAGTGTCTCGTTCCATGGGAGGGCTTTTTACTGGCACCTGTGATTTAAAACTGTTGATTTTAACCTCTCATTTTAGCATGAGCTCAGCGGTGAGATGTTGACCTGGGTGCTGCACTAATCTAATAATCTTTAGAAATCATTCTGTGGTGTTTAATATTCGCACAGTGACCAAACTCTGAGTTCAGTCAGTCGTAATCATCACACTGGAGTACGGTCAAGATGCAAAGTTTGGCCTGGACCCTGTGGCCATCTGGTTGCAGGGAAACCAGCTGCCTCTCGAGCTAAAAATGCCCTTCATCCGTCATGATAAATCCCCTTTTCTACCTACAAACCTTCATTCTGTAGCCTGCCTCCCTGTGTGTAAATGGCCCTACTCTTCAAATGGGGTTGTTGATGGTATTTGAGGTTTCACATGGCCTCTTGGAGAAAACTCACAACAGACACCCTGGCAATAAGTGGGGGTAGATCTGCCAGACCTTGCAGAAATCCATGCCCAGGTACATGAACCTTGGTGGCATCACCTGGGAAGGCAGCTGCCTGTGAATCATTTGAGCCAAGGCATGTAGAAAGGCACCTGTGAGGGGACAGGATTCTCCCAAAGGAAAGGCACATTCAGAGCCTTTCAAATTTTATTTTGTGATCCAGGATAGGAGTCGTGCCTCCAGACAATGCCTTCTCCGCTGGTTGCTAATTGAGAGAAAGAGATGCTCGTGATGCAGGAATTACCCCCCACTAAGTTCAGATGCCTCAAGTAGCTCAGATAAATCACAGCTTAGTCACTCATTTCTCTCCACTGATGCTAAGGGGAATCTAGAGCACCACCTCCAATGTAGACATCAACCCTGGAGACATCTAACATCCGTGGAGATGCGAATCTCAGCTGGGCTGCCTCTGCCTCTAAGCTTGAATATGAGAAAAGTGAAGCCAGGCTTAAATCAAAGGCAGTTAGGGACATAAAACAGATGTAAAATGTCAAGAAAGATAAAAGCCATGAGATGGTCCATGGTCCTGGAAAGCCAAGGGCACCCATCTGAAAATGAAGTATCAAAACAAGAAAGCAGCAGAGAAAAAGGCAGGCTTGGACCAGTGCAGGAAGAGAAACATTTCCTTTCAACACTGAAAGTAACAGTTTCTAAAATCCAGCTTCTCTGTCCCTCCCAAAATGTAAATGCTAGTAGTTACCCCTGTGAAAATCTGGAGCAGTTTTGTGGTAGTAAGTAGCAGATTCTTGGCTACTGAAGCCTCAGTGTGGCAGATGGGTTTTTTGGAAAATGACACTTGCACAGCCCAGCTGGTAACCACAGCTGAGATCTCCCTATTGGAGATCTTAGAAGTCAACGGCTGCATCGGCTTTGATTTCACTGGAACCTGTGGCTGGGCTGCTGGAAATTGCACCCAGGTGTGAGGTGGAGAGGTCAGACTTGGCCAGCAGTTCCCAGGGTAATAACTGACCCGTTTCAGGCAATCCAGGCAATTCCCCCCATTTACCAGGAGAAATGTCTGTGTTAACCGTGATACTGCTGGAACCTCTGGCAAATAATTTTTGCCTTTTTAGGTGAGCTATTAAAACTGGTTCCTCCCCTGGGTTTGGGTGATATTTTTGGCTGAGGGTTGGGCACGTCTTTCCGTCGCTGCCCAAGGCCCCCTGCTTTGGAAAGGCCAATCTGCTGCCATCCTGCTGCTAAACCCAGCCAGGAGCAGGCGTTTTCCACCCCCCAGCAGGAGAGGCTGGCATTTGGAAACAGTTCTCTTCTGAATCTTGGAATATTAAACAACTTTATTGAATAAAAGGATAGTGGATTGTTTTGTCTCACATGTGGCAAAATGAAAAGCAGTCAGCAATTTCCCTGAAAAGTAAACAACACAGCATAGGGGAGCTCTGCTGAGGCTGTTGTTGTTGAAATCTTCATGCTCCCAGAAAATTTGGAAGCAGTGTTATTTTCAGATGGAGGGGGGCAAGTGTGTGGCACATCTGACCAGTTGCACTTGCTTCTCACTCAGAAACATCAGCTGGGTTTTGACTTTATCTCTGCTGAGGGCTGGGTATTGTTTCCACAGTACTTTGTATTTCAAGTGTTTCTTGCACCAGGCCTCCCTGTACCCAACAATAAATGGAGGGACCTCCAAAGTGTTTTCAGTGTCACCTGCAAGCAGGTTTTTGTATTTTAACTTTTCTTGAGATGAAGAAAGCACAGCTTGCTTTGTACCATCTGAACTGACTGCTATTTAACCCTCCTTTTCCAATAGTTTCTGTGTTCTCAAACTTTGTCTGTAAAACTTACTTTTTGTGCCCATGCCATATGCACACCCACCTGGATGTGTTATGTGCTATGTTATGTTTTATGCTGTGCTAAGTGCTATGCACACACACCTAACCATGATGTGTTATAAGTAGAGATAGCTGTGGATTTTCCATCCTGTCATTTTCCAACTGAAAAAGTACATTCGAAAACATCATGTTTTGCTGTGGAAAAATAGAAATGCTTTCCCCCTGGATGCAGAGCCCCCAAATAAAGCCATCGTTGGGAAAATTGAAATTAAATATTTCGTTTGGGGATGGATTGGCTGTAATTAGAGTATATGCAGCGTTTCAGCTAAATGTTTTCTTTTTCATCACTTCAGCCAGGTGTTGAACTTCTCTTGCCAGTGGTGAAACCAAGGAAAGTGAGAGCCCTGGTTCAGTCCTGAGCTTTCTCAAGGGAGATGAACTCTCTCTTCACATGGGGTGCAGTGGTCATCACACCATTAGGAGGGATCAAAGTGGCATTTGGCTGAGGCCACAGACCTACAGGAGAGGAAAAAGTCCTGATTTTGAGACTGGGATTTGGTGTTTTACATCATTGCTGTCAGAGAAAGAGGCAGTGCTGGGCTGCTCCTGAAGGTTTGGATCCATGAGATATATCCCATTGCCTCTGGGAACACTGGAGAAGGTCTTTGGTTTACCAAAATAGCCTTTGTGAATGTTTTTGTGGAGGGGATGGGTTGCAGGGGGAGTTGTCATTTTCTGCTTTAGGAGGGACTAAAAAAGTGACTTTGGATGACTTCCACTCTCAGTGGAAGGCATGGAGTCAAGCTGTTGATGAAGAAGTTGATGGCTGGTCTCAGTTTATATTGATCTCTACAAAAGGCAAGGGAAGTTCTTCTACAATGTAATTATAGAAATCATTGCTGTCCAGTCAGCAACTGGAGGACAGCATTGGTGATTCTGCTTTGCTTTCAGAGCCCTAAAGCACTTTGAAACACAGACTGGTCTTGCTTCTACCTGTAGGAGTTCACAGTTATCCTCTAAGGCATATTTAGATTATTTAATTTTCACAGAGGAGATTAGTTGATTGGTTTGGAGGAGAGGGTGTTTGATTTGTTGACTTTTTTCCCCTATAAATAATTTTCTTTTTCATCCAGGCATGCTGGAAAAGGGAAATTATCTATTCCATAGCTACAGGCTTGTCTATGATCTAGTTATGTCCTCTGAAAATTGCCTCAGCTTTCAGAAATGTCTATTATAGAGAAAACATAACATTACAGCTGTTTTGCGGTATTTAAAGGGCAGAAGTACCTAAGCTATTGCTCCCCTGACTTCTGTTTCCAATGAGTGAAAATTATCTTACAGACAGAATACTGCTGATCACCAAACAGAGCAGAATTGTTTGATTCCTATTCTCTAACAGGGATGCACCAAAAATAGAAACAGCTGCATCTTTCAATGGAGTGAAATTTGAATAATGTTGCTGTGCTGGAAATAAAATGGAAAAGCCACATGGAGAGAGGGGTTTGATCTGGTAGATGCAAATGAGACCAAATTTCAGTTTTCTGTAGCATATCTAATTCTAGATTTTCTGTGACCCAAAGCTCAAGAACATTTTGATCTGGGTTCTGGTTTCGTTTAAAGACTGCAGCACTGGTACAAAGGTTTATCTTACACTGCTCAAGGAATGTTCTCACCAGCTGATGCTGGCAGTGGACAGGTGTAGCAGACCAGTGACTGTCAGATGATCTCAGTGAGATGTTAGATCCAGAAATTAGGACAGGTGCTTTTGTTCCTTAATCCTGTTCATTTTACAGGTTTTAATAAATTTACTGAAATTAGTACAACTTTTCCTAAATTTGCAGTTTTAAAATGCCAGCCACTCAAGAGCACCTGCAAGCTGTGATTCTGGGGGCTTATACATCTCACTTACTTAGGAATATAAGGAAAGTAGTCCCAAAACCCAGGCCCCTCCATGATGCTGTGCTGTGCTGTCCTTGCCTGTATGGCTCAGCCTGCAGGTGTTACTTTGCATGGATGTTGGACCAGCTACAGGTCCCTGGCACGCAGCAGAGCTGTTATTTGGTAAACAAATTCTTCTGAAGCAGTCGAGCTGAAAGCAATTTCTGCACATGAAGTGGATCAACTAAGTGGTTTGGGTCTTGCTGTACCTAAATATCTTCAAAGACCCATGTCCTGGTGCAGGACAGATTGCGGCGATCACCCAACACGCGGCTGTGACACGGGTGCTCCTGCTGTGCTCCACAGGAGACAACAGGCAGGGAAGCAGCTTTCCATCCTACTGCAGTGCCCTGCCAGAGCGAGTTTGGTCCTCCAAGTCTGCTTAGGACTGTTTGGAAGGCTTTGGAGGACCCTTCTTACTTGGTTTGTTGTCACCCCACGGGATCACACCTGTGTTGCTCCCACCCTCCTGTTCCTCTCGCATTCTGCGGGTCCCTGGGGCCTCCCAAAGGTTGTCCCTCTGCAACATTTACATCTTTCACATACTTGGGCTCATTTGTCATGTCCCTTGCTTTACTCATTGCACGGTGATGCATATTTACTAATTCTAACATTTCCTCGTTAGTCATTCCCTCCAGGCCCATTAATCACTATAAATTCCCAAACGAGAGGCTGCAGTACATCGTTCCTTCCAACAGACAGCTGACACGTAGTAATTAGGCAGCTGAACATAAAAATAATGAGGCTGAGGCTCCCGCAGATCTCCTTCCCCCTCCCGGCACCTCGGGGGCAGCCTCTCTGCAGCCACCACTGCACAAGCTGCTCCCCAGCACGGATGTGCCTGTTTCCCTCTCTTTACCCCCCAAACCTGCTCTCTGATCCATTGGAGAGGTACCCAGGCATTTAGCTTCGTGACTTCTGGTGGTATTTTTCCATGCATCACATCAACACACGCTGAATTATTTAATCTCTCTGCCTCCCCTGTTTCCCTGTCATGCAGGGACTGGTCCAGCTCCCGTTGTTCATCTCTACCTGCTGCTCCAGAAAATCCTCGTGCCAAGCTGCCCTGCCAGTTTGCCGCAGCCTCTCTAACTCAGAGCACACTCTTGGAAATAAATGCATCTTCTCACAATGGCTTCGCTCCCTGAAATAAAGAGCGTGATTCAGGCAGGGGTTTGACTGCCATGAGCAACGCAGAAATGGTCTGAGAGACCAAAAGGCTCTTTGTGTCCAGACTAATTTCCCTGTTTTCTTGTATTCTCCCTCCTCTGCACAGTTAGGGAGCAGTTTTAAGAAGCAGTTCTGCAGTCTTTTTTTTCCTTTTTTTTTTCTGTGGTGATCACTTTTGTTTGCCACAGAAATACCTTGGAAACGGAGTGCCCATGGAGAGGCACACAGCACCATCCACTCCAAATTACACTGCAGTGTCCAGCATCACTGGCCAAACTGGAGTTAATGAGAATTAGGAAGAAACTTCCCCTGCAGCTCTTTTTTTCCTCTCCTGCTCCTTTCTGAAGCAATGTGTCTTGGCTGCATTTGGCTTAAAAAGACCCTTGATCTGCTTTGTTTATGGTAATTTCTTTATTCCTGAGAGAGAGAGAGGGGAGGCAGCACCGAACTGATATTGTTCTGGGACTGCAGATGGGCAGATGGTTTGAAAAAATGATTGCAAGATTTCACTTGCACTCTGGGCCTGTCTTTCACATTTGGGTGCAAAGACCAAGTTTTGTCTTCTGTCATGGGGAGCCTAATTTAGATTGCCTAAAACTCAAAATCAGTTTGAAGACAAATCCCCAAGGTCAACTACTCCACAGATTTGGAGGTTAAGGAATTGAGGTTAAGAACTGACAAACGAGGAAGCCGAGGCAAGATTATGGAAATGAGGATCTGTAGTAAATTCTCTCTTGTTTCCCCCTTGTAACCTCCTAATGACATTAGTGCCTGTCTTTGACAGTCCCTTCTCAAAGGGGAACTTACTTGAGCGCTAAAGACGCTTTTATTTATGAGTCCCAGAGACACACACAGGAAAACATGTGGGCAAATCTGCTAAGACCCAGATATGGGACACAGTCCTTAAAAGCCCTGTGCCGACTTAAAAGAAATGACCTGAAATAAGGGAGACAACAAAACACACTTGGCAGGTGGGTCCCCACCACTGCAGCCCCATCCCAGACCCGGTGCTGAAAGCAAACATCCTTTTTTACCTCCACGCTGCTGAATGCACTCAGTTAAAAATTCAGTCTTTCCATCTCCCCTGTGAGCGAGAGCACTTCCACTGTCCCTTCTCGCAGCTGTGAAGCTGTGATTCAGAGGGATTGGAGCCAACATCATAAACCAGCACCTATTAACACTGTCCAGTCCAAAACACCATCTTCCCAGTCCTTGGAGCAACTTAGCATTTTTTGTGATGCATTTTTTGTGATGCATTTTTTTGTTGCTTATCTCAGCACTGCTCAGAGTTTGCTGAACTCATTTACTCCAGGGAGAGTTTCTGGACACCTGGTCCATGGCTGGAATTTTTTTCTGTAAGTATCTCACCCTCACCAAAGAACACTCTGTGAAGCATGGGCTGGATTTGTCTCTGCAGGTGGTGGTTCTTTGACTAAAACACAAGACCCACGTTTCCCTGCAAAGCTGTCTCACCCCAAGCATTGCAGCTTGGTTGCTGCAAGAGACGTTTCCCCCTGGAGTCAGTGTAACATCAAATCTTTCCTCCCTCTTTTTCTCTTGATCATCCCTTCTAAAACTACTCAGAAAGCTGCCCAAGAACAGCTGGATGGGTAGGAGGCATTTAATGGAGATGCCTTTGCTTCCCCATCAAGCTGGAGAACTGAGCCATGGTGCTCACTCCTTCTCCCTTCCTGTCTGTAGGACTTTTCTACTGGTGCTGGTGAGCTCAGGCCCATTTTTTCCCTGTGGTTAGATGGCAGAAAGCCAGGTGAACTTGCTCCTTTTCTTTTAATATATTAGCCAGCTATGGTTAATGAAAAGATGAAAGGTAATTTTTAACTGTAGAGTGAATAAGATATAGCTTTAAAGGGGAGCAACGTATCCCTGAGGATGGTGGCATTAAGTATGGATAAATAATGTACATGGCTGTTTGGGAAGCACCTTATTCACCTGTCTAAAAGACCTGCCATCCTACTGATCTCAGATGAATTTATGGCCTTGTTATAAATTTTCTGATGCCTCAGCTTCCTAACATTGAAACATTCATTCAGAGTAGTTATAGCTTTACAAATAGATTATTTTCTTTTTCAGAAATAGAGTTTTTCCATCTGTTTGTTCCATCTTCCCATCTGTTCCTCCAGCCTCATAGTCTTGTTCAACCTGTTTACGAAGATTGCCTTTAAGTGAATATGTATATATAGTTATATATTTATTTATTTATATTGCTCTTTTTCTATTCCAGGACAATTGTTTCTTTCACAGTGGTTTGGTTGGTTCACAAACTGCCTCTCTGAACTTTTCTGGGCACTTTTTTTGCTAATCCATTTACCTTTCCAATATGCATTGTAATCCTTCAATGCGCTTGTTACGCTTTAAGGCCACCAGGAATTCTTGGCAGTTGCAGGGTGATCACTCTGGCAGGGCTAGACCATGAGCTGCAGCCACATCCCAGTGAGAAAAGCAGCAGATCCCAGGGATCTGGCATTCTGGTGTCCAGCTGGGTACCACGAAGGTGGGTGACACCAGGGCAGTTCTAGCAGACAGCCCAGCTCTCGTGCCCTCCACCACAATGTCAGTCAGCACCTGCTCAGGAGCATTTTCTGCTCTCATGACCCAGGTGGTCTTGGCACCTCCCAAGGCTCTGCTTTCACTGAAGAACCTCTAGTACCTCCTGAGTACTGACTAGGTAGACATTAAGGTACCCAATGCAATCCCCAGCCTGACCAATCTGGAAAAAATTCCCTGGAATCAGCAGCCAATATTGTACTACAGTTCAATCAAAAGCTGGACTGGATTTGCCTCTGTATTTGTCTGAGATGCACAAGTAAGCACCCTCTGAGAAAGGATCATTTCTGCTATGGAGAGAGAGCAAATTTGGGTCTCTCCAGGCCACCCAAAAAGTGAGTTTTGATTTGTCAAAATAATCCTTTAAGCAGAGGAATTGAGAGCTTGGAATATATCCAAAAATGTGTTAATCTACACTTTTTTAATTTCTCTTTTTATGTAAGGGATGGGGGGAACTAATAATAAGCTTGCAAATCATGTGGTTAAGTTTAAAGGAAAATGCTTTGGGAAAGTTTTCTAGCCTCCTGCAAGACATTTTGTTTTTATTCCTTCTGTCTCTGCAAGATTTTGCCTTCTACTGTTTGCCAGCAAGATTGGAAAAAGTCTACTGGTCCTGTCATCGCAAGGGACGCTTGTGGAATTGTTTTATTGTTGCCCTTCTCCTCCTGGTAGGATGAGATCAGTCCCTTCATTTAGCTGAAGACAAGGCATCTTCTCTCTCGTTCCAGATGTGCTAAGCTGCTTGTAAACAACGAGGGCTTTTGTCATGTTGTCGGGTGTTCGTGAGCCTTTGAAGACTGCTGTGCTCCACCTTTCAGGTAAAAGGGCTCACAGGAAGCCTTTGGGGCACAGGAGACCCCAATTCCCAGTTTCCATGCAGAAGGATTTTCCCAGGAGGTCTCACAGCACTGGCTTTCCAGACTAAAGACAACGGTGATATCTTTTAGAGGTTTACCAACACCATCTTGCTAAGACGTGTTGGGGAGGGGGGAGCAGCCTTTTGCAGCAGCCCCTCCTCTTGGTCTTGGTGGTATCTTTATTTTAGGGTGGTCTTGTGGCCACTAAGCAGAAAGGAGCTATAAATTTACCTCCAAAGGCAGCTGTTTGGGCCACGGGATTTTAGGCACAAAAGCGAGTCCTGCGCGTTTTGTACCAAGCCCAAGGCTTTACCTACGAGCTCAGCATAGAAAGTTTATCCATTACCAACCTGTGTCGGTTTGGTTCCCTTTGTTCCCAGAAAACAAAGGCTCTGTGTTCACAGCTAAATCCCCCCATCCAAGCGTTTCCTGTAACAAAACAAAAGCCTGCTAAATAGGAACGTTTCTCCCTCTGGGAAACGACGCATTCCCTCACGTTCACGGTATGCAATATTCTCTTAGTTCACTGATTTTGTTACTTTTTACAGCTCAGTTTCCATACGCTGCTGCTCATGTGTGGTGCCAATGCTGCTGGTGATGAATTTCTTGCGGAGCTGACTTGAGCAATGTCTCTCTGTAGTAATCATTTTCTGTCTCCCCAGCGTTTAGCTGAGTACATCGTCTCCAAGACCTTTCACCAAGCATCCATCAGCAAGGAGTTCAAGCTAAGCAAGATATTACCCCGTTCCAGAGGCTGAGCAAATCACATGCCTACGCTGTAACTAATTATTTCCATTGGCTGATTGGTTTTTAATGCATCTGTTTTACAGGTAAACAGATTTATCTTAGGAAGGCATAGGTAATAATGATGCTGGGGTTTTTTATTCATTGCCTTCCATCAGAGACTGAAAGGCTGGATGCTGAAATAGGTGTCATTTAGCTGGACAGTCCCTTGATTTCTGTACCTAGGCAGAATGGGCATCTGGGATTGCTGGGCAAGATTGGGAAAGCCTGAAGAACTTGTGGAGCCTTCTAACAAGACTCCATAAATGGATGATATTATCCGTGTGGTCTCCAACCCCAGCTCCTCATGAACCTCCCCTTTATAAAATAGAACTTTTTGTAATTGTCAGACTCCCTGGAGAAGCCAGTTTCTGGTGCAAGGAAACATGGATCCCACATGCAGACAGCACAAGAGCATCAGCCATTTGTGATGTTCCACTCACCCTCCTGATCCCGGGTGTAAATCTGATCATGGATATCTTGCAGACATCTCAGCAACTGCTCTGGCAACTGTGAAGCTGTTTGTACAGTGGTTGCATTGCAGAAACACTCAGAAATGTCTCAGAGCACACAACCCATGGATCAAGGAGATCCAAAATCAGTGCTTGACCCAAAGTGCTTAAGACTGAAACACCAGAAGGGTGGATGGAAGCACAGGAGGCAGGAAAGCTCTGCTCACTGGTACAATTTAGATGCAATCAGGGGATTGCAATAAGGGAATGGACCCTGAATAGCCCTTTCAGGCTTACAAATTAAGGAAAGGGGAGAAATTCACCGAGTTAAAAGTCTTGGAGGGAGATGTCATATATGTACATGGTAAGGTAAAGCCATGTGCAGAGAGCACTGTCTGAGTGATGTCCTCATCCACACCACTCCTGCATGTGTTTTAACTTGTCTTCAAAGAAATCTGGTTTTAAAACCAAAAATCTATAGCTAGAGGTACTCAAGAGTGGCAGTGGCAGCCTTCAACCTGTCATGGCCAACCTTGGAGACCTGAGCCAGTGTGAACCCACCTGAACCACCAAGCACTCACCAGTGTCTGTATGTAACAGACTTGCTCAGGTGAAAGTGTGGCTCCCCCATTCCTGGACTTTTCTGCTTTGGAAAGACGCTTCTTTTTCTTTCCAATAAATAAATAAATAAATAAATAAATAAATCGGCTTTCAGTGTAAATTTTACCAGGGCCAGGTTTTCCTGCCTGCCCTCCCAGGGCTGGGGGAAGGAGGAAGACCTTTACCTGCTGCTCTCTGCCGGGCAGGGGGCACCACGAAGGAAACAGGACCCAGCCGTCTGGCGGCAGCTTTTTTCGGCTGGGTTTCGGCTCGCCTGCCGGGCTGGGGTTGCAGCTGGCTGGCCTGATCTACTTCCCTCCCACTGGCTCTCACTGGGAGCAGAACATGCCTTCTCCTGCTGATTTCTGCTTGCCATATTGATTGCAGCAGGGTATAATGGAGACAAGTCAGGCAGAAAGCCAGCCACCCTTGGGAATGATTAAAGAGCAAGCAGGAAAGGATAGAAGTGAAGAAAAACAGGCTGACACTTAGGACGTGGTGGATTTGGAGCAAATTATGCCCTTTTCCCCACCTCACTCCCACGAGGTGCCTGGGACGGTTCAGCGGTGCCTCTATTTCAGCTCTGCCCAAAAGAAGCATCATATCGACCCCCATGAACGCGGGGAACAAAATCCCCAGAACGTGTACAATATCCCTATTGTGCATGGATTTGCAGCCTGATTATTCAGAGCATAGCCAAGGAAAGGTAAGGCTATGACCCATTGTTTTCCTGCGATCAATTGAATACTGTCATTTGCATTTAAAACGCTCCGAATTCGCACTGTCAATATGCCAAACAGCTGCTCGAGCTTTTCAGCATTCCATGGTGACAATCACACTATCATACATCATTGGCACCAGGATTTGCAATACTCTCAGTGTCAAAATTTTGTGGGTTTTTTTTTTTAAGAGGGAAAAAAAAAAATCCTCCCCTCCCCCCAAAATACCCAAACCTGTGAAAAACCCACTTTTAAAATGATGGCGTTGGATGTTGCTAAGCAGGCCTTCACAGATGCCAACATATCAAAATTCATCTCTTTTCTTCCTCTCCTACAATTAAAAGGTAGTTAAGAAAGAGGCTGTTCCTGATAGACCCACCTTCTGTTTTCTCCTTTGTATGCGTATTATTCATTAGCAGTCTAATAAGAGTTTCAAAATGCTCTGTGCCTCTGCCAGCAGGGCATATGTATGTAGACATGTGCTTGTGACAGATAAGTACATAAACAGCATATTGGCACCAGAAAGACATCTGTGCCTAGAAAAACGCTTGTGATATGTACATAAATGACATTTTAGCTCTAGTCAAGTCCTTGTGGCTTTGAGAGGAATATGTGACTGTACTCTTCTCTGTGAATTCTGAAAAGGTGCGCCTTAGACGGGAGACTGTTCCGGAGGTTTACGGAGAGCTGGAGGATGCGGAACAGCCGGGGTTGCAGCCCCGGCGCTGCCAGGTTGCGGCAGACGGTGGGAGAGCCGTGCCAGGGGGAGGGTGGGCGCTGCCTCTGGCGCTGCCGCGGGCGCGGCCCCTCGGGGGGAAGCACCCGGCACCCCCAAATCCGACTGGGTGCATCCATACGCGATGTGCCTGCGGGGAGGCGCTGGCAACGGCGACGCAGCTCCCGCATGCGAAGGGAATAAAATCTTGGCCCAAAAACCCAGGGGTGATCCAGGGTCGGGGGACACAGGGAAGGCTCCCTGCAGCGCTTTCTGCTACTTTCATTTGATTATCTGGCTGACAAATCTGAATGTAATCCCTTCACAACTGGCTTCTACAGCAGAAAAGGGACGTTTTGGACTGTTACAGAAGGGGACTGAGCATCCCATCTTCTGGGATCCTTCCCAGATGGCACAGCTGGACACTGTAGGTCTGCTCACACCACTTGGTTTAGGCTCATAATGCCTCAGTTTGCTGGTGACAGCTCCCTGCCTTACAGCTCTAATGAGCACTGAAATGTTTTTGTGGTCAGGAGACTACGGGTGAGAGGTCTGTGGTCCCAGGAAAACCTAGAGATTACTTGCACCTAGTCTGGGTGAGGGAGGAGAGAGAGAAGATGCAAAATTGGAGGCGCTTTAGTATTCACCACACATACAGAGCAGTAAATATGGACTTGGCTTCCTGATTCTGGGCAATGAAGTCAAAGTCTTGGATGTATGGGAGCCCTTACGTCCCAGTGAAATCACCCCAAGTGGGGGACTTCAGCCTAAGAAGTGAGTTCAACCATGTCTTCCCTGAGTTTACTCCAGCAGGTTTGGGTGCCCCAGCACTCTCCATTCCTGGCTTTCTGAAATTACAAGTCTCCTGTAGATTTCATTTGATCCAGTAAAGTAAACCCTGAAAGGAAATGAGTGTCCAAAGTTGTCTTTGACTCCAGGTTCATGAAGACTCACCTGGGCTGGGCCATGAAACAGCAGCTGCACCTGCGTGAAAACCTTCTGGGACGTGGCCTTAAGACAGACATCGGGGTGGTCGCTGCTATTCAAGAGCTTGCTGTGGTGAAAATGGCCTCACTTCCTTGGGTCTGACATAAAGAGGAGAGAAACAGCAAAATATTCCTTGTTGGAAATCAGGATGGGTCCTTGGACTTCGCTGGAGCCTGTTTGTTGACGTGACCTGAGCACGCGGCTCCCCAGGTGGGTGGGAGTCTCACACCTCCGAAGTGATGGATGGAACAACAGTGGTGGATGAGCTGTTACTTGCCTGAAAAAAAGTGTTTTGGGGGAAAATTGTCTCCAGTCATTCTCATTTTGCATGTGAATTTTCCTACATATGTTTCTAATCATTAAGAAATTCTGTAGCTTAAATAGTGCTCTGAAAGTACGGTAACTGTTGGACTACATTCTGTTGTAACCTTATTGAATTTCACTTCTCTGGAAAAAATAATGGGATACTATATCTTGAAAAACAAATGGTAATTGCATTTTTAACAGAATGTTTCTCTTTGTGTTTCAAAACCTTCTGCACACAGTTAGACATCTAGCCAGGGAAGAAGGTACAAAGCATATGGGCCAATTTCTGTCTGTTGGCTGTTCAAGATGCCTTAATATTCAGGCAGTGATGCCTGTGTGTCCATGCAATATGGCACAATTTATCTACGTGGTATCCTTGAGCTCAGGTGAGGTGGTCAAAAGCTGTGAACTGGGGTCAGGGGAGGTATTCAGGGAGAAACTGGGGGGAGGTGGGTCTACATCCTACTAGATGTGTGGGTGCGCATCCTCTTACAAATTCAAATTTGGGTTATTTGATCTGCAGAAGATCAATGTTCCAGCATTCATGGTGCTGACCAGAGGAACAGGTTCATCCTGCAGGTGACCAGGATCTTACAGATAAGGATCTTGTCAACACTGCAGAGACTGGAGTTGTCCAACAACATTGCCCATGTGCCACAGCGACGTGACTTCCTCGGTGCTTTGGGGATTTGCACATCACCACGTGCTGAGAACTGGGTTGATTAAAGCCTGGGACCCGAAATAGCATCGTCACGGTTTGATAACATGCTGGTGTTATTGTCTGCCAAGGTTAGGAGAGCCCTGGTAATACTGGAAGACTCTTCCCTAATTCTTAGTAAATCTGGCATGTTAAGAACTTTGTGAGGGGATGCACTTGGACATGTGAAGCTTCAAGGCAAAGGAATAGACTTGAGGTTTCTGACTGACAAGACACATGTGAGTACATGCAAAATGTGCTCCTCCTGCTAAAAATAACATTTCTCCTGTCAACCACGATGCACCCACCCCCACAACACCACCCAGAAGAACACATTAACACCTTGGCTTTGCACGTAGCCCGATTCACAGCAGCCACAAGTGGTAGAGGGATCTGCACTCTGTGCATGCTGACAAATCATATGGCACAGCGAGGAACAGAGGAGTGAAACTGGGCTAGCAGAAGTTGACGCCTTATCATCACAGTCCCTCTGAGCGTGCTGTAGGCTGACACCTCCACCAACCGAGTCATCTGCCCGGTGCCAGGATGAGGAGCACGAGCCCGCTATCCTGATTTAGCCTCTGGTAAGCCAGGCTTGGCTTGCCACACCAGGAAGGCTGGAAGAGGTGCGTGGATGCAAATGGTGCAGGAGCACCGTGGGTGCGCCGGCATGAGGAGAAGCAAAGCACATCCAACCACTGCTGCTCACAGCTGTGCAATGGGGACATGTAAAATCAAATACTCTTTATACACAAGTGATGTGAGATGTTTCTCCCATTACTGCTCCCCGTTTGCTGCCTGACCCCATCCAGGAACTTGTAAATAATATTTCAAAGCAAGAAGGGTTGGGTTGCGGAGAACTATTGCCCCTAAAAATGACTCCTGCCATGGCTGAGGTGCAGGTCTGTCAGACAGCCTGTCTGTGTTTCTAAGGTAATGAAAGACATGGGCAGCAAAGCTTTTTAAAATGGTGATAGACTAGAGAATACCAGATTTTTTTCCCCAATTATTGTTTCCTATGAAAATCTGAACTTCTTTCCTGAAAAATTAAAGCTTTCTTTAAAGCTGAAGACACAGCATCCCTGCCCATGACAGGAGGTTGGAACCAGACCATCTTTAAGTTCCCTTTCAAACCAAACCATCATAGGATTCTGTGACAGTAAAAACTGACCATCCTTCAGAATTTCTCACAGTAAGTTCTAGGCAAATAATCTGAAAACTCATTATTTACAGTTTTGCTTTGATATAAATTTAGATTGTTTGCAAAGTAAATTTCTTTAAAGGAAAAAAAAAGGAAGAAAAAGAGAGCTGGAACCAAGTTGTAGCTAAGTATCAGCAGGTGACCCGAGATTGATTCTGAGTCACAGAGGTCACTGTCAGTCCACTGCAGCCTTCCCCCAGGACAACATGAAGCTTTATTCAAAGGAGATTTTGGGAAAACCCAGGAGATTTAAATGCATGAGTTCCAATCTCATGGCAAGCACATGAGCCTATGTTCTCACTCTCGAAATTAAGCTCCTTTAACTCTCATTTGTGTGGCTGGGAGAGCCCTGGGCCCCCACAGTGTTTGCCTTGTCTCAACCTCTCCTGACAGCTCTGGCAAAGCCAGGAAGGCTTTGGCGGATGCTGAAGGCACCCAGTCCTTTGCAGATGGTGCTTAGCATTTAACAGGATCAGCCCCTCAGCCACTTGTGTGATGTCCATCACCTCAGATGCCTCACCATCCCTGAAACTGCACGATGCCCACCACATGTAATCAGCCCATAAGCTGCTTTCACCTCACCTCGAATGTTTGCCATGCTGATAATCCCAGTGGGGTGTCCATATAAAGGAGCCCCTTGTTCAGGGAAAAAGGGAGGAATGCTCTTCCATAAGAAAATTAGGGAGTTGTCAGAGATGTAAAGCTAAAGGTTTGCAAGATTGCTTTTGTTTGTCCAAATGTTGTGAGGTTTTGGGGTTGTTTTTGGAGATCCTGGTGTTTAAAGTTAGTTATTCAGCAGGTGGTGTGGCAGCAGCTGTACATGGAAAAGCAGCTTCTGTCCCCAGTCAGCTACCAGCATTTTAGCTTTTTTTGCTTCTTCTCCAGTCCTTTCTTACTCCTGTTTTAGCAAATGTAACACCAGAATCAAGTCCCTTCCTGGGATGAAAACCTGCGAGTTTATCAGCCAAGATGGAACTTCAGTTTTGGCCTGATTTGGTTTCTCTCTTGGAAAAGCTGAATGGTCGGATGCTCTTGGTGGTTCTGGTCATTTTTCTTTTGATTATTGACCTTGTGAAAAAGAGACGACCCAGGAATTTCCCTCCAGGGCCGCAGCTCTTTCCTCTCGTGGGAACCTTTGTGGACTTTAAGCAGCCCCTCCATCTCGCACTGCAGAAGGTAAGAGCTCCATGGACATTTTCCCTACTAACATCTTACCCTTCTTCCATGACTCTTGTCACCACACTGTGAAGCAGCAAGGGCATTCTCAGGCAGAACTAGGTATATAATAACCACATAAGATAGATGACCCTTCTTGGTTTTATCTCTCACTATCACCTCCTCTTCCAGGGGAGTAGGAAGGTCCAATGGGAAAGAAATCCATAACAGAGGTAGACCTACATGTTCCCCCTTTTCTTCCCATCTGACTGTGACCATTTCCTTCTGGAGTCCACAAAGGGCTCTGAAGGGCTGGACCGGGCTGGGGGAGAGGTGAAAAGAGCTGTGTGAGAAATGAACTGTTTGGGCTGTGAAGATCACCTCTGGAAATTGTCCTGTCATTGTCTTTGCTCAGAGGCCAAGGATTCACCCCATCACATCTGAAAGAAACATTTAAAATCTTGAGTTATGTCCTGTGGCTTCTTCTGTGTTGCAGAAAGAGGCAGTGATCTCTCTAGAAAGGTTTCCACAGCTTTGACTCCCACCAGAGCCAAAAAGAGAGAGATTTTATACATGCTGAGTATTCCCCTCTGAAAAGGTGGAAGAAGTTCTGGCATGCTGGCTGCAAAAATCCTTTCTGGTGACCATTTGTCTCCTGCTTTTGCTCAGCAGGCTGACACCAGCCTGTCTACCCTGGGTGTTCTCAGGCCATCAGCACGGGTGGTCCCTAAGGGAATCTTTGGGGAAGGCTGAGGCAGCGAGTTCAGGATATTTTGTCAATACACACAATTTTGTCAATATTAAGAAAATTAATCCCATTCATTTACAAGCACATAATGCCTGAGACACCCATTTGGTCCCAGGCTGGTTTCATGAGTCACCACAGCAGTTTGGGGTGACTCTGTGTGTTCTTTCATGTAGATTCATTCTAAGAAGAGGATGAGCTCCTTGACAGAGAGGAGATATGATCCCACTTTACTCTTATACCTCTCAGAGGAGACACTAATGACAGCAAAGTCCATGCAAGGAAAATGGCTGTAATTTGGCCATAAATGCAGTCAGGCTTAAAATTAGAAGTACGTTTCTAGCCATAAACAGTTAGAGCTCCTGTCTAAATGGGAGAGCTGGAGAAGAAACCACACTGCTCTAGACACAAAGTTGATGAAAGGGGTAAATTGTCGTGTTTTGCCCTCACCAGGAAGAGCCTGAGTGTGGTGACCCAGGTGGTGGGACAAAGCAGACGCCCACCAGTTCCAAAGCAAGTCACCTCCTTGTTACAAGCCAAACTGATGTAAACACTTGGTAAAAGCCAGGTCACACAAGATAACAAATAGAAGCAAACCATCTCTCCCACCCTACAGCTCTCCAGCCCCTTTTATGCCTTCTCCAGTCTTCACGGAACAGTTTAGATTGGAGGGGACCTGCACACTTGGGTTTGGGTTTCTCTAGTCCCTTTACTTCAAGCAGGGTTAAATTCAAAGCTAGATGGCCCTGCTCAAGGTCTTGGCAGGGTGAGTTTTGAAAATCCCCATCTTCTTGTTCTCAGAGGACAATGGACTCTCTTTCAGCTTACGGGTCGGTACGGGAACATTTTCAGCGTGCAGTTTGGAAGTCTGACATTCGTGGTGGTCAATGGGTACCAGATGGTGAGAGAAGCTCTTGTGCACCAGGCTGAAATATTTGCTGATCGGCCAAATATTCCACTCCTCCAAGAAATATTCAGAGGCTTTGGTAAGCACAGCTACCAGGATTTTGGGACAAAACTTAGATCTCTTTGGAATGATAACAGTTAGAGTGAAAGAAACAGGTTGAATTCAACCCTTGTGAACTGCACCTGTAAAACCTTGCACAGGGGAAGGAAAGAATTGAATTCAGACTAATAATCTCACGGGGGTATGTTTTAATCTCTCTGAGATTTAGGGGTGAGGATGGGCTCAAAACCAGATTTTAATGGAAGAGGAGAAATAAATGCAAGCTGCCCAGCGATCTATATACTTGCAGAGTTTCCCCTTGGTTTTCATTTCTCCTTTACTTTTCCTCCCTGGGTTGCACACAGCTCCAGAGACGGGGTGCTCCTGCCTGCAGCTCTGCCAACAGTGTGATAGTACTCAGAGTATTTTGGCTTACACCTTTTTTTCCCACGCAAAGTGACAAAGTAGCAGATTAAAGCAAATCCATAAAGCTAGATCTTTAGCATAAGCCAATTACTCTTGAATTTTAATTCCCAGGAAAAGCCATAGCCTTTTCCACATCCACAAGCTTTGTTTGCCTTGGTTTGGGGTTTTTGTCCACAAAGAATGGCTGTTTCTGAATCCTGACACTCACAAATGACCCAGAGGATTGTTCACCTGTTTTTTCCCCCTACAGGGCTCATATCATCAAACGGGCACATATGGAGGCAGCAGAGAAAGTTTGTTTTAGCAACACTGAAAAGCCTTGCAGTAAATTTTGAGGAAAAAGTGCAAGAGGAGAGCCGATACCTCGTGGAGACGATTGAGGAGGAGAAAGGTGGGGGGTTAATGCACAGCACCATGCTCAGAGCTTCCAGCTAAATGAATGATGAGAAGGAAAACTCTCACCCCAACACAGCTCCAAACGTGCAAAACATTTCTTCAATAGCTCAAATCTCTATCTTACACTTCCAGATTCTGCCTTTTAGCATTTATTTTAGACCTCAGGCCTCCTATTTTAGCTCTTCCTTATTAATATTAAGTATATATATACTAGGTGGTTATTAAAACGTGCTTATATGGCTAAGGAAGTGTCTCATGCATTCTGTGAAGGAATAAATGCAGCCCTCCTGCTATCAGGCACTTCCACTCAGAGGCTTAGTTAACCTCTGCTTGTCCTTGGTTTGGCAAAGTATTTTAAAACTTGTTTAGTCAGGCTTTCCTTTTGTATCACACACAGATGAAGCATGTGCCTTGCTCTTTTATGGTCCAGCTTTTAAAAACTGCCAGAGGGATATTAGTAAGAATAATTTGTATGTTGGTACATGGGTGATGTTGCACTTCAGCTTTAAATAGAAGCAGATGGGGTTGAGCTAATTCTATGGAGCTATATATAGTACACAAGAAAGATCTAAAAAGGAATTGTGAAATTATATACTAAACTTGCTCCATTTTAATTGCTGTTGCACTGAACAGGCCAAATACTCCATGTTGCCAATTGATTATAGTCTTCTGTAGTCCTGATCAATAAACTAATTAAGCTGCTGGTTTGGGCCTTTCTTCCCATTAGTAATGACAAATAGTGATCATGTCCATCACTCTAATATCTGAGCACCAGCCCGGTTTAATTACTTTCTTGAAGAGTGAAGAGATCAGCAGTCCTGTGAGGAGTGCCTTGCATTTCAAAGTGATGCTCAACAGCAGCTTGGGGTTGGACTGGGCTTGTCACTGAGATCAGTCTCTTGTCACAGCAAGTGGCTCTCCAGGCTGCTGAAATGTGCTTGAGGAGATGAAAGTCTCTGCTCAGTAGCTCTCCCAGGGAAGACAGAGGTGACGAGCATCACATCACACTTCACTTTATAATTGTGCTCTATGGGCCACATGAGCTATTGCTAGGGTTTACAGGCGGGCACAGAGATCTGCAACCCTCTCCCCACTCTCCTTCCTTGATTTCTTCGTGGTGGACAACTAAAGCCCCAGGGCAATGGTATTTTTGCAGTGTGGTTAGTCCTGGGCTCCCTGCCCTGGGCTAAGCTTTGAGGGACCATCTCCTGGCATTTAAAATTGGCACCAAACACATGTTGGAGCAGGCAAAGTCGACAGCCACAGCAAGGCATGTTGCTGGTTGTTTTCCCTGGAAAATGCTTCAGACCCTGCTTGGGCAGCTCAGTGATAATGTCACTGTCTGCCAGCAGCCTGGGCTGGACACAGGATGGGATGTCCTGGCCCAGAGTGCCCAGGCTCCAGAGGGATACTGGAGGTGATGGGGGTGGTGGGTACCCCAGGACATGGGGTGAAACCTGAGCACCGCCATGGGTGAGACGTAGGTGAGGTCTCACCCTGGTTCACAACTGTGGATCTGGTAAAGAAAGTGATTTTGACTGAGACTGTACAGGAAAAAAGAATGAAAGCTGTCTTTAGAATCACAGAATCATGGAGAGATTTATGTTGGAAAATATCCTCAGGTTCATTGAGTCCAATCATTAACCCAGCACTGCCACGTTCACCACTAAACCATGTCCCCAAGTGCCACATCCACGTCTTTCAAACACTTCCAGGAATGGTGACTCCACCACTGCCCTGGGCAGCCCCTTCCAAAGCCTTGCCATCCTTTCAAATGAAGAAATTTCCCCTCATATCCAATCAAAATCTCCTCTGGAACAACTTGAGGCTGTTTCCTCTTGTCCTGTCTCTTGTTCCTTGGGAGAAAGGACCAACCCCCACCTGGCCACGACATCCCTTCAGGCAGTTTCCTTTCCTTTTGTTTCCTCCAGGACAACCATTTGACCCCCACTACAAAATTAATAGTGCTGTTTCAAATATCATCTGTTCCATAACTTTTGGGAACCGCTTTGACTACCATGACAACCGTTTCCAGGAACTGCTGCACTCCCTGGCTGAAACACTGCTGCTCATCGGAAGTTTCTGGGGCCAGGTAAAGCTGCTTGGATGCTTTTCCAGCTTCAGCTGCATGTAACAGCTCAGAAACTGGGGTTTCTAAGGCACTGATATAATCTGCCTTTTCCTGTAGAAAAAAAAAGTCACGTTTAAAGGAAAATGACCATGAGAATTGTATTACATTAGATGGGATTTATGCACAAAGTCCATCAGGAAAGTAAGGAAATAAATTAAAATTATTGGGGCACATGGAGAAAAAAAACCACTACACGATTGTAAAACCAATCTTATTCCTGACATAACCAAAGAACAATGGGAAAATCTTAAAAGTATCTGTTTCTACCAAAAGAAGAATTAGTAACACAGTGAAAATTCCTATCTTTTCCTTCACCCATATCTCAACAAGTTTCTTAAATAACTTTTTAATGAAAAAATTGAGATTCCAGGTTTAGAACCAAAATAGGTGGATTTGGTGATGTATTTTCTGCATGGCCACATACCATGGGTCAGGTCTGATCTCTGTCCCCTCCATGGGGACACACTAAGGGGCTCATCTGCATCCACCTCACCTGTGGCCACCTTAAATTAGGGGGCAGCTTTGGCCACTCAGTATTTAAGAACTTTATCAGCAGAAAACATCTGTCCAATTCTTATCTTATTTGCACTCGTTTACACCTGTGTAAGTAAGTTTGTACAAACTTAGCAAAACCAACTGTAGCAAAACTGACTTTTTTTTCCTGGTAGCAAGCAGAATTAATCAATTGTCCCATCCTCTCAACTACAATACTTGCTCTTTTCTAACTCAAGAAATGCTCTTTTGCTCTGTTTGATTTCTCACCAGCTTTATAACGCTTTTCCTTGGATCATGAGATGGTTGCCAGGACCCTTCAGGAAAATCTTCAGGCACTGGGAGAAACTTCAATATTTTGTGAAAGGCATGATCACAAAGCACAAGGAGGATTTGGACCAGTCGGAGGCAGGAGATTATATTGACTGTTACCTGAAGGAAATAGAAAAGGTAGGATGGAAACACCTCAAACCACCTAAGGATTAACCCACAGAGCGAGCAAAGAAGACTCAAGGCTGTTTTGTCAGGGGAGCTCTTGCCTCACACGTTGCCTTCCCCTCCCTACCTCTGCCACATCAAACTTTAGCAGCAGCAGAAGCCTGATCACTTTGAAAACACACAGATTTTTCTCTTTTTTTCTGTTTGAAAGGATTTACACTTTGTCTTCTTCCCTTTTTCGTTCTGTCACACGGCGTAGGAGGACTCTCAGGGAACATGTTCATGTTTCTATGAGTGCTCGCAGGCCTGTGTTTGCTATTGTGAAACTTGACATTTAAAAATGCTACCTGCTTTCAAGAGCCGCTCTACAGCAACCAGGGTGTCTTTCAAAACAGTCCTCAGGGCTTGAAATCCAGTGAAAGTAAAGGCTGGAAATTTCCAAGCCCGAGGGTAGATAAAAAAGGAGCAGCAGGACTTCAGTTACACACAGGTGGTTTAGGATTGGGTTTTTGAAACCATCCCCTCCACAGTAAGAGTTTTCATTGCCATGTTTTCCCTCCAAGTTTAAGGGTGACACCAGCTCCTATTTCCACGAGGAAAACCTGCTGTGCTCCACCTTGGACCTGTTCTTAACTGGGACTGAGACAACGGCGACCGCCATCCGCTGGGCTCTGCTCTACATGGCCGCGTACCCCCACATTCAGGGTAGGGCCACTGAGGGGTCCTTTGCTTAGCCCAAAACTGGGCAAGGGAAACTCAGGAAACAGAGTTATCCCAGCTCTGCCACATCTTGGATCTGCCTGTGCCCCAGGTATCTTATTGGGAACCTTCTGAAGACAAGTCTTACGAGGAGCGGTTGAGGGAACTGGGAGTGTTTAGCACAGAAAAAAGGAGGCTTGGGGGGACCTTCTCACACTCTACAACTCCCTGAAAGGAGGGTGCAACCAGGTGGGGGTAGGTCTCTTCTACCAAGGAACAAGTGATAGGACAAGGGGAAATGGCCTTAAGTCGTGCCAGGGGTGGTTTAGGTTGGATATTAGGGAAAATTTCTTCACTGAAAAGGTTGTCCAGCCCTGGAACAAGCTGCCCAGGGGAGTCATGCAATCACCCTGGAAATGTTCAAAAGGAGTGTGGATGTGGCACTTGGGGACGTGGTTTGGCAGTGTTGGGTTAACGGTTGGACTCGATCATTTTAGAGAGTTTGCCCAGCCTTACAGATTCTATGAAGAGAGATATTTTGAATTTTTTTTTGCTCCCCACAGAGAAAGTTCAGCAGGAGATCGACGCCGTGGTTGGGCAGTGCCGGCAGCCGTCGATGGCCGACAAGGAGAAGATGCCCTACACCAGCGCCGTGCTGAGCGAGGTCCTGCGCATGGGCAACGTGGTGCCACTGGGGGTGCCCCGCATGGCCACCAGCGACACCACCCTGGCCGGCTTCCACCTGCCCAAAGTGCGTGGGGACCACCAGCCTTCTTCCTACCAGCCTTCATTCCACCAGCCTTCATCCCACCAAAGCAGGGTCTTCATGGCCCAAGTCCCGAATCTCACCTGGAAGGGAACCATCCAGCAGGCTCATATAGAAATACCACAATTATATAGAAAATACAAGCCTTCTTGATGGATTCTGTAGGACTGTTATGGGTCTCACCTCCTTACAGAGGATAATTATGAGATCCTTACGGTGTTGGCCCTAATTTCCAATTTTAAAAGGTTTATGCCTTAAATTTTACAAAAGACACCCTCCACACATTATGGGAATAGAGGGTTAGGAAACATAGGAAAGCAAACAGTTTGGGTTTGTTAATTCCAGAAAATATTAAAAATCATCTGTTAAAAGTAGCACTTGATGAAAGGCAGGTAGTGGGTGTTGTTGCACACACACTGCTCTGCAATTACAAAAACAAATATGGGATTTATATATAACTGGTCTCTCCCCTCTATATGACTGGTTGCAATGAGACAAATAAAAAATCCAGGCATTTTCCTCCACATTGATCAGAATATTTCTCTTGCTGAAGGAGAATGTGGAGATAAAACAGATCAGTTTTTTTTAAAAAATAAATATATATTTAAACAAATTGATTGAAAATTACTTGATTAAATTGCTTCAATGTCCTATGGGAATGCAGTACTACCAATTTAAAGTTGGTTTGCATTAACATCACCTGTTACTGCAGCTCAGGGTGCAGATCAAAACTCAGTGATATGTAAAGGCACACACAAGTGAACAATCCTGCAGGCTTTCACCCTCATTGAATTGTGTAGCTTAGGGGGAAAAAAAAAAAAACAAAAACGTTTTGCCCTTAAAACAGTGTAGTTTACAGAGCTAATAATAACCCAGTCTGACAACACGTCAGCTCCTCTCCTCCGCGTAATCGCCCCTTTTCTCCACCTCTCGCAGGGTACCACCCTGATGACCAGCCTGACTTCGATAATGTTCGACAAAAACGTGTGGGAGACTCCAGACACCTTTAATCCCGAACATTTCCTGGAAAACGGCCAGTACAGGAGGCGGGAGGCTTTTCTGCCCTTCTCTGCAGGTAGGATGATGGATGGGCAGGTAGCTTTTCTTTTTGCAGAGGTTTTATTTTTTCCCCAAGACACTGCTTATAGAGTAGGAGGTACTGCTCCTGTCCAGCTTCCAGTGAAAATCCCAGTCACAGTTAATAGTGGCTGCTCGGAGTGGGATGGAAAGCAATTTGTTATTGAGGGATAAAAAAAAAATAAGGTTTTTCTTCTTGCACAAGTTGAGTAACTGGGTTGTTCAGACTGTTTCCGCTCTTTGCCTCTCAGAACAGGCGCAGTTTGCTCGGCAGTAAACTTCTGGGGAAGGTTTGAGCAGATTGTGTGGGTGAACATTGCCACCTAACCTTTCCAGGAAGAAAAGCTGCCTCAGCCTGTGCAAGGCAGCGCAGGCCAGAGGAGGCTCAGAGGTGGCTGGAGCTCGCTCGGGACTCCTCCAGGTTATTTGTGCTCCTTTTGCAGGCAAGAGGGCTTGTCCCGGGGAGCAGCTCGCCAGGACCGAGCTCTTCATCTTTTTCGTAGCCCTGCTGCAGAAGTTCACCTTCCAGGCCCCGGCAGCGGCCGCGCTGTCCTTCGCCTTCACGCTCAGCCTCACGCGCTGCCCCAAGCCCTTCCAGCTCTGCGCCGTGCCCCGTGGCTGAGCCAGGCCCGGAGCTGCCCCGGACCCCCAGTGCAGCCCCCACAAACTGGGAACTGCCCCTTCTCCTGACCACCCCAGAGATTTTGGGCTGAAATGATGGGCCCTGGAGGTCCAGCACCAGCCAGCATCTGGGTGGCAGGGGAAGGGCACAAGGGCCACATCCTGCACACTGCAACAAACACAAGCCTTGTGGCTCTTCACCTCATTCCTGCTCCCCGCTACCAGTCTGAAAAAATGAATGGATTTAAAAGCCTTCTTACCTAATTTCCACTGCCAGAAACTTCCAGGAAGGTGTCTGCCAGCTGCAAATCGTGGTTTGATGTTGACTTTTCCATAGGGGATATGTCCATCACCCAGAGACCACTTAGCAACCCCTACTATTGCAGCACCCAGATAGCCAAGGGCTGTGTTTCCTGAGGTGTCCCTGCTTAGAGGGAGCAGCCGGCCTTGGACATACAAACTCATGACTCAGCACCAATCTGGACTTCAAGGTAGCCACAGCCAGTCTTGAGCCTCAGGTGGGCTTGGACTTGGTGTGATGAACACTCCCTACAGCACCACATTGCTGCTGTGTGATGGAAATCACAGAAACAAGGAATGGTTTGGCTTGAAAGGGACCTTAAAGATCACCTTGTTCAACCCCTCTGCCATGGCCAGGGACAATTTCCCTGAGACCAGGTTGCTCCAAGCCTCATCCATCCTGGCCTTGGACACTTCCAGGGATAAAAAAATATCTAAGCAGAGATCACTGCAGCAGCAGCAGCAAGCATTTTTTGGATCTCATAGAGCATGTGGAAATTTTAGTTAGGAGGCTACAGGGGAGTAGAAGCATCTTCTACCAAAGCCCAACCCAAGTGGGATGGCACAAGGAGCTGTGCTTCCAGCTGGTCTGGAAGGGCTATAAAAATACATTATTGCAGTTTTAGTGTAGAAAAGCAGAAGGTTTGTGCTAGTAGAATACAAATCAGAAAAGTTGCAATAAAATAATCCCCTGGAGTTGCTGGGGAGGAGTTCACCTGAAGCCCAGCAGAAAAGGAAGCAGCAGAGAGTGCTGGGACGGTCATACCCGTGGTGGCTCAGTGCTGGCCCTCAGGAAGGAAGTGCTGGAACAGTGGCTTTGTGGTGGGAAATCACAAGTTCAACACTTCTTCTCTGTTTCTGGCAAAGATTTGTATCTGTGTGTGACTGGCATGGAGATAGCGTGGGGCCAAGGAAGTGGCTTGGGACAGGGCACCCTCCACAATGAACACAGAGCTTCTTCTGTACTAGGTGTCTTTGGATAAGAGTTAATTACATATGCAACTTCCTTTTATGTGACCAAGCATTCATGCTTAGAAATGCTGTCTCCTGTGTGCTTCAGTTCGGAGTATAGTCACAGCAAAGATTATTCTTTTTCCTCTTGTTTTTTTTCTTGCTTCTCCCCTTCCATAAATGACTTTTCTGTGGGTACCCACGTAGGATGTGGAATAGTTAACAGGAAAAGAGGATTATATCGAGTTCCATTTCCATCGGTTTTCTCCTCTGTGCCCGGCAATACCGGCTTTGCTGCGGTACAAAGCAATCCCTGTGCAGTGGCAGATTTATGCCACAGGGGAGAGTCCTCTGCACATCCCATCCGTGCCACGCTGGCCGCACGAGGATTCTGTCACTGAGTTGTCCTTCCGACTGATCACTTTAATCCTATTGCGTTTTTAATTATTGTTTCACAGTCACAGGCTCCCATGTTGTGTTTTTGTCTTTGTAAAAGGCAAAACATAAAAGATCCAGGGACTTTTTTTTCACCTATGAAGTCTTCAAAGCCGCTCGGCACTAGGCACTGGTTTCTCTCCATTTTTTTATTCGTTCTGCTGTAGGTCTGACCTCTGGCATGTGGCTACTAGCTTGTATTATTTGCACTGGCTTAGCAAATAAATGTTGATCTCTCTTTCATTTCCAGCTTGTGTTTCCTTGTTACTTTGGGGTTTCCTCTCCTACTCATGGAGAGAATAAATGATTAAACTCATCTTCTTTTTCTTCTTCTTTTTTTTTTTTTTAATCATTTGGGGAAAAAATACCAAAATTAAATGCAATGATGCCATACCTTAAAGGCAGGAGGCACAAATTTGTTTACTTTTTGAGTGGATCCTTTCATGTCACTGCTGGGGAACACGTGCATCTCCACAGGTTCATGCCCAAGTGTGCTTAAAAAACAGAGGTAAAAAGAGAGATTCTCCTCAAAAACAGGTTTTTCCCCTTTAAATTCCACAATAAAACAGAGATTTCACTTCTCCAGCTTCCCAAGGAGAGCACGTGTATGGCATCACTCCAGTGGCTCTGCTGCACCTCTGTGCCCTGTCATCAGCACTGGACAATCCCAACAGCCACAACTGATGCCTCCAAAAGAGAGAAAAGGAACCCAAAACATCCTCAGAGCAGGAGGTGGCAGCTGATGGCCGCAAAGGGCTGTAGCAGAGCCACGTGGTGCAAGGGCAAAGTGCTGCTGCTCCCTGCTCCTTTCACAGTAAAACACAACATACACATCAAAATTCCATGTGATCTGTGTGTGTGAACACCACCCTAACCCAAAGCTGCTCCTGGGTGGGAAAATGCGGCACATTCTGCTGCCAGCTACCACTGAAGGGCTCCAGCCTGCAGAGCTGGGCATCTGCATCTGCTTCTCAGCACCTGCCTGAGCTCTGAGGGGCTTTGGGTCGTAACCCGTGGTGAAAGACAAGGTAAGTGGGAAGGGGTGGCTGGAGGGCTCACGGCATGGCCAGAGCAAGCTGCTCCGCCTGCACCCGTCTGGTGGAGATCAGAAAATGACGGTGCTTCGGAAGCGCTGAGTTCCGGCACAGCTGTTTACTCCCAGCCCACGTCACCAGGCACACAGAAACACAAAACTGAGTCAGAGGGTTTGTGAAAGGTTTGCGCAACCTTATCTCGGATGTCCCCTGAGACCCGGGGCTTGGCCCAGGACTCCTCATACCAGCGAGCGAGCTGCCGTAAACAAGGAAAGCACAAGGGAGCAGCTGGAGCCTCCCTGGCGCTGAGAAGCCGACACTGAAACGCACGGTGAGGGCACCGGGGGGGAGAGAGCAGGGTTCATCCCAGGAGATGGGCTTGTGGGAACAGCACAGTGAAGCTGCCAGAAGGTTTTGATCTCAATTCCACAAAGCTCATTTCTGTCCTTTAGACAAGGGCATGGAGCACTAGGGTTTAGTAAAGTACTGAGGGGAGGCTGGAGGGGAAAGGGGAAGCTGGGGGTGTTCTTATTTATGGTGGGGTTTTTTTTTAAATCAGATCAGAGAAAATCTTTCAGTTTAATCAAGAAGGTTTTTAATTGTTGCTTAAAGCTGGGAAAGCAGGAGTCTGAACACAGCCTCTAGACCAGGCCAGCAAAAGCCACTCCATGCTGTCCTGTGTTTGCACCCACAGCTGTGCCAGCGTATCATCCATCTTCCCCTGGCCCTGGGGGCCTCAGTGGTGCCCTGTGAGCTCTACCTGCTCTGACCTGCTGTGGGACACATCCCTGCAGAGCCCCACCATCCAGCCATGCTGCACTTCCCCTGGGACAGCATCTCCCTCCAGACATTCCTCATCTTTCTCCTTGTCTTCCTGCTCATCACTGACTACATGAAGAACAGAAATCCAAAGAACTTCCCTCCCACCCCCTTCCGCCTTCCCTTTTTGGGGCACCTCTACCTTGTAAACTTCAAAGATCCCGTGGGCTCAGTGAAGAGGGTATGTAGGTGGGTGGGCAGTGTGGGGAAGGGATGGAGGGATTGCAGCTACACATCTCTGCCCATGCAGGGAAGGGGATAACCCAAACACCTGAAGGCAGGCAGGAGGTTTGCCCTCATTGATAACACTTACCTGAGTACAAGGAGGGTGATGTGTGGAGTGATCCTGTGGGCAAAGGTCACAACATGATACCACAGGTGCAGCCACAGATGTATGAACCCTGTAGGTCTGAGCTGGGGCTGGGATGGGGTGAAACAAAAACTGGAAAAACATAGGACTGAAAAATCAAACCTGGTGAGGCTTACTGGATTTATGGCCAATTAACACCAACTCCAGATCACCGATTCAGGAAAAGAGGAAAGAAAAAAGTCTGTGCCCTCAGGCAGAGTGCACACATTCTGTCTCCCCTCCCACTCTTCCCATATTTTCACCCAAGTCCAGTGACAGGGCTGTCCCAGTCTCACCAGGCACATTCATTGCAAATGAAACCCCTTTTATTCATGTCCCCTCCCAGGTGAGTAAAAGATATGGTGACATCTTCGGCATGCACATGGGGAGCATGAAGTTAGTGATGGTAAGTGGGATGCGGCTGGTGAAGGAAGTGCTTGTGAACCAAGGGGAAAAGTTCATGGACCGCCCTGATCTTCCTCTCGACGAGGAGATCTTCAGCAAGATGGGTGAGTTATCCCTCAAGTAAGAGCCAAGCCTTGACCCTGCAGAGGTCTGAGACAACTGGAGAGAGGGCAGAGCCCTGGAGCTTTTCTCCCTCGATAGGGGATCAGCCCTGGCTCACAGGGGGTGTTCCTGCCAGGACTGATCTCCTCCACCGGGCACCTGTGGAAGGCACAGAGGAGGTTCACCCTGACCACACTCCGAAACTTCGGCTTGGGGAAGAGGAGCCTGGAGGAGCGCATCCAGGAGGAGTGCCAATACCTCGTGGATGCATTTAGGGATGAGCAGGGTGAGTGCCACAGCCCTCATCAGCTGTGAAGGCAGGAACTGCTAGGGCCTGTTATAATTTCACTGCCTGCTGAGAAATACTCCACCTTGCAAGGGATGCTACAACCCTGCCAGCATCCCTGCTCCTTTCTACAGGTGCTTTGCCTTCCAGCTGGTTGGGGAACACAGCCAGGCAACACCCACTGCATTATTCATAGCCCACCTTCAGCCTACTCCCTGCGAAATACCATGTGTGCATAAATGCTGGTATTTCCAATGAATTCGAATGACATCCTGCAGACCTTGATTTCCAAAGTAAACAAACATCTCCATAATCTGATTGAACTGGGACCACTGGGGTTGCCCTGCCAAGCTTGCCCAGCTCATGGGGTCAGCCAGGCACCCCAGGAAGGCACTGACATAGGACAGTGCCCATGAGGGGCCACTCATTTAATTCGTATTTCGTGACTATTTTACCTCTGACATGTGTCTTCTTCTTTTCTGAGAAGAATGGAAGAGAACTATCTTTTTCTTCTCCAGGGAATCCTTTCAACCCTCAGTTTAAAGTCACTAATGCTGTTTCAAACGTCATCTGCTCCCTCATCTTTGGCAATCGGTTTGAATATCACGATGAGGACTTCCAAAGGCTGCTGAAGCTGATGTACGACACGGTTGTCCTCCATGGAGCCGTCACGAGCCAGGTACAGCCCTCCTCCCACCAACGCAGGGCCACGGTTTCGTCTCTGGAGTCAGCCTCAAAAGTCACAGTGCTGTCATCACCAAACCTGTCATTTCACATTCCTGCATAGGATAGATTTGCCTGTAATTTCTTTCTACCTTCAGTTCAAGTTGTGCCATGCTCACGCTGCCCTGTCTCACCCAAAATCACTTTTCCTGCTCACTGATTGCCAGCTTGCCTGCTGAAACACTGGGTAACACACAAGTTACTCCATAATGAGAATTCTACTCTTCTGGACTTGAGCTATTTCCACCAGGTCCAGAAATTCAGCAAGTGCAATTGCAGACTCCTCAAGTTTTGATGTCAGAAGAGTTTTTAAAGTCATTTATTCAATTTGTTGTTCTCCTTCTGTGTTCAAAGCTGTATAACAACTTCCCATCTATAATGAAGTACTTACCTGGAGCCCACCAAACCATTTTTAAAAACTGGAGGGTGTTGAAAAATTTTATGCAAGAGCAGATCAACAAACACAAGGAGGACTGGAACCCCTCAGAGTGCCGGGACTACATCGACAGCTACCTGCTGGAGATTTCCAAGGTCAGCAATGGGGAGAAAACCCTGCTGGGGCAGGGCTTAGCCATCAGAAGGGATGGGAAATGAGCCCAGATTCTCCATCTGAGTTGCCTGTGTGGCCTCTTATGAGCTCAGGACAGACATCAGGTTCAGGCCACCACCAGCAGGATGGGGATGCAGGGGGGTCAGCAGTTTCTACCAAAATCCCTTCGGGGCTCTGGGCCAAGCCTGGTGCCAGGACACCCTCACTGTTCCTGTGGCACTAACACATCCTCTCATGAAGGACAACGGCAGTGACACCTTCCAGGAGGAACATCTCACAGCCTGCACACTCGACCTGCTGGTAGCCGGGACTGAGACCACGTCCTCAACCCTCCGCTGGGCTTTGCTGTTTATGGCCACGTATCCAGAAATTCAAGGTACAGTTAAGAAAATTCAGTGTTTTCCCTTGCTTTTATCTGTCACAGCTTTGTGAGAGAGCAGCTGGGAATGTCCCCACACTTGCATAAGAGGTGCAAACAGTGGCCCAGGTCCCTTGGTGGACCCTTACAGCAATAGCCTTGTGATGTTCCACGGGTTGTTCCCTGGGCTGATTCCTGCTCTTTCCCCCCAGCCCGGGTGCAAGCTGAGATCGATGCAGTCATTGGCCAGGCACGGCCACCAGCCCTGGAGGACAGGAACAACCTGCACTACACCAACGCTGTCATCCATGAAGTGCAGAGGAAAGGCAACGTTATCCCTTTCAACGTGCCAAGAATGGCATCAGAGGATGCCTACTTGGATGGCTACTACATCCCAAAGGTAAATTCTGGAGTGCTGGGACTCCAGGGAGACTCCCAGCTCCCCAGGGCACAGTGTGCCAGGCCAGGTCCCTCCTGTGCAGACAGTGTCCCTGCCCAGAGTTCACTCCTGCTGAACATGGATTTTTGCTATCCAAACAATGTTCTCCAGTTCCCTGAATGGTGCCACACCCCCACACATGCCTTTGAGGCACAGATCCCAGCTCTTGCAGAACTTTGACCCAAGTTTACAACAGATAAAAACAATGCTGATGAGGGAAAAATGCAGTTCTATAACCACACCTCCGAACAGACAAGAAGTAGAAAGATCTGGGTGTGCAGTGGGGTATGGCACAAATAATTTTGGTAGAATTTGACTATGGATGTTCTTCCTGGAGAGGAGACTGGAAGATAAAACTGCCCCTCTTGCTGTCAGTGCTAGAGAAAGTGTAATTTATTTTTCTTTTTTTCCTCTTAGGGCACTATTATAATGACAAATTTAACCTCTCTGCTGTTTGACAAGAGTGAGTGGAAAACCCCTGATGCTTTTAACCCTGAGCATTTTCTGAAGGATGGGAAGTTCTGGAAAAAAGAATATTTTATACCATTTTCTGTGGGTAAGATTTGCTGACTTGTGGTGCACATGTGGGCTTGAGTTTCCAACTGCAGGGTGGAGACAGAGAGGAAAATAGCAATGGAAAGGGCAGATACACCCTGGGACGTTTTGCCCAAACTGCTCCCATGGCCTGCCCCAAGTACCACAACCACACTTGGGGCTCTTTCTTGTCTCTCTTCACACTCACAAAAGAGAAATGAGGATGAATAAAAAACCATGTAAATTCCAGAGACCTTAGGAACACCTTCACCGAGGCAAGAGCAGTGCTCCGTGCTCCTGCTCCCACATGGCTGAGCTCACCAGGGGTCTCACTGCTGCCACAACAGGGTTCCCCAGCCAGCAGCTTTCCCTGGGGAAGTTGCTTTCAGCACCTGTTTCCACTAGCATCACACAACTCCTCTGGTAGCTCTCTTTGGTGAGCTCTCCCAGCATGGGCATGGTCCAGGCTGTGTGGGTGCGTGTGAATTGTCCTCACAAAGTCATGCGATTTGGGGGGCAGACCATACTGCAATGCCAAAGTCGTTACTGGGAAGCTTGGTTTGGGTTGCAAAACTCATCCAGGAATGGGATAACACAGCTAGACCGTGGTCCTAAGGGCGGGCAGAGCATTTTCAGCAGCAAAAGCAGTCTGAGGATGTCGTGGGTTGCTGTCTCCGCAGGAAAGCGTGCCTGCCTGGGAGAGGTGCTGGCCCGTGCTGAGCTCTTCCTCTTCTTCACATCCCTGCTCCAGAAGTTCACCTTCCAGGTACCCCCAGACACCAAGCTCAGCCTCCAGCCCATGATAGGCATTGCAATGGCCCCACAGCCCTACAAGATCTGTGCTGTGCCTCGGTAGGGAAGCCTTGGCCACCATCCTCACACGGAAAATCCTCTGTGAAGGGTGCTGAAAACAAGCTCTTGACAGCTCCAGGGGGAGGCTAGGGGGTTTCTTTCTTTCAAAGCAATTGCAAAATCATTTCTATTACAAGTAGACCTTGCACCCTGTATCCTGTGATAATGTGATCAGGTGATCAGTCTGGGAGCTACCAGGGCATTCTTAGGCTTGTCCTATGGCACTGTAAATGAATGAGAGGCTTAGGGCTTTCCTAATTTTATGATCGATGGCCATGGCTCACCTTGGCAAAATGAGGGATACTTTAGAGACTGTTGAGGCTGTGGCTGGGTACAGTGGAAGGGCAATATCAGCCTTTGTTTTATAACATTAACACCAGTATTAATTTGACGTTTCCTTAATATGTACTCCTCTAAAAAATGTCACTCTATAAAACCTGTCCCATGCATCAATAAATCTTTACCAAAACACTTTTGTCATGAAGTGTTCTGCAAAGTGAAGACCAACACAGGCCATGTCTGGCACTGGCTGTGGGCTTCAGCCGTGCCCTGTGTTTCTGCCCCTGCAGTGCTGCAGCACTGCAGGAGGCTGGCACTGTAAAAGCAAAAGCAGTTCCTACAGAAGTGATGGAAAAAATGATCCTGACAGCACAACTAGAATTACAATATGCAAAATCCTCCCTGTTTACCTGCCCAGCATCATGGAGTGACTGGTGTGTCCAGGGGCAGCGGGGTGAGCTCCAGCAACAAATTACTATTTTAAACCATCACCTACACAGCGAAACCAGCCCAAGATAGGCAACCAATGGCTAACACCAGGAAATGCACTGAACTGGGAAACAGCTGCACCAGAGGACCCCGCTGAAGCTGCAGCTCCCAGGAGCAGGATGGGGGCTGCCTCAGGAAATCAGCACAACACCAGGAACACACACCTCCAGCTCCTGCTCTCCTGCTGAGGAAATGATCAGAGAGCAATCTTTTCCTCTTCATTTTCAATTTTCCCTGGATGTTCCTAGAGGAAGCAAATTTCTCCCAGGTGAACACGGCTTCTGAAAAAGCTCCTTCAGCACCGGACTGGGTGGGGGGTTCTGCCACCTCCTCTGGTGTTCTGTGCCAGTGGAAACAAGAGTTTGGACTGAGATTAGGTGTTTCTGGTACTTGAGGCTGTTTCACACACCCATAAGGTGGAGAAAAGAGGACACATGGTGGGACACAAACCAGCCCATTTATAAAATGCAGACTTGTCTCATCCCATTCCTAGTGAGAACCTGGTCAGCCCCCGCCCCCCACCCCTCCTTCTCCTCATGCCGGCTGCCATCCAACCTGCTGCTGGCACGGGCTCCCACACCTCCCCTTTCCAGCAGAAACAAGAAAGTCATTTGGCTTTCTAGACCTGATACCCTTTCTTTTCCTTTCCTGAGAGAAGCTGAAGGGGAAGGCTGCATGCCTGGAATTGACTGGGAACAGGGGAGGGGAGCAGTGACGAGTTTCTGCTGTGTGCAGCATTACTCTCAAAACACGTCCAGTTCACAGGTGTCATCTGACTGTTTTGTGGTACTTTGCCCCCCAGTGCTCTGCTCAGATTCCCATTTCCTTTCCCAAGCTGCTGCTCTATCCAAAAGCTTCCTCTCTAGGCCTCTGCTAGGTTAGTTAAATTCCAAAAAAAGAACGCATTTCACAAGCTTCTTGAGTATTTTGCCCCCCCCCCCCCCCCCCCCCACCAAAACATCTCCCATATGTGACCGACCTCAGCTCCTCCTTTCCTTTTCACTCAGGGCTTTCATCCTGCACTCCTCTTCCAGGGACACCCCTCCACAAACCTCCAGCTGCAGTGCCTGGCTCCTCAGGAGCTGCCAGAAAGCTGCACACAAACAGGGTCAGGGCTGAACACATCCTGCAGCTTGGTTAAGGCTTCCTGCACAGCTGAGCACCTCTTCCCTTCCCTTCTCCCTCACACACCTGCAGGTTTTGGTGTTCAGTGTCTGAAACTGCTTTTATGTCCAGCCTCAGAAAGCAGGAAAAACAGTTCTTCCATAATGCTTTCACACTCTCTGGGACAGGCCCTTCCATGCTGAGGAATCAACGCAGCTCCTCATCCTCAGATCTTCGCTCTGGAGGGCTGAAGGCTGCCTGCTCTTTCCCAACATCACTTCTGGGTTGGCAGTAGTGCTCAGGGAACAAGAGAGCTGACAATGAGGCTAAGAATGGAGCACATCAATCACCTGCAGAGCAGCCTGGACAGGGCAGGCAGTTTTCTTTTCCAAATAAAAGCAAGCAGAGTGATTTAGAGCTGTACCTGTCCCCTGTGTCCTCGGAGGTGGGGCTGAAGACAGGCAGAGACCCTCACCTACCTCAGCAGCAATAATACTGACAGGGTCACTTCACAGCTCATCTGTAGAGGGGTTTAAACTTTTCACTTCACAAGGCCCCCTGCCCAGCTCTGAGACAACTGTCTGTGGGCCAAGCAGAGGGAAGCAGCTTTGGGCAACAGCAGAGGAGAGCAGCACAACTCATTACGTCCATACCCCCATTATAATACATCTTTATCCTGAAACAGGACATTTTAGATGGTGCAAATGTACCAACATGTAGAACCAGGTAATGCATTGCCCAGAAACAGCATCTCAGGACCATTAAATACATTGCTTGGAATAAAGACACCAAAACACTAATTTTAAAAATCTTTATGTGAATATAAAAGAATTTTTCCCAAAGAAAAAAATAAACCCAAAAGTTTAAAAATTAGTGCAATTTTTCGAGTTCTATGCAACACAGTGTTTACATTTGTTTTAAAGAGAAGATGTAGACACCAATACACTGAAAACCTTAACTCCAGTTTTAGGGGAAGGGGAAAAAGAAACAAGTAAGAAAATTAGTGTAATAGACATTACCAACTCCTAAACAATTGTTTCTATATTCTAATTTCTAAACTATTTATGGCTACCTAAATAGAACATCAGTATTGCTTATATTACTTATTTCCAAGTAAGTGTGTATCATAGAAAATAGAATACCCATATATATATTTTAATGAACAAAAAAATCAGGTGAAAATTTATTTTCAGTGAATGTTTCTTAATCCACTATATAATAAGGTTGTTGCAAAAGAATCTTCTCAAAACTGCTGCCTGACCCATCTTGAGTAAAAGAACCTACTAGTCCATATTTTGTATTATTGCTATAAAACACTTCTCTTCCATAGTAATTAATCTTATATAAAAAATACTTAACAAATGATATGTCAATCAGACCATATTTATTGTTTCTTTGGATCTACATTACCCGTTTTACTGGAAACTGGCTGAATTACTAATAATGCTGTGTAACTTCAGCAGTATTCAGTGGTTTCACCTCATATTTGAGTCTGCTCTGAACGGCGCTGATGGGATGGTGCAAATTCATCCTGCAGGAGAGCCAAGGGGCCTCTTTGTTCCTCCTGCCTCAGCAGTGGTGCATCAAAGGACATGGATTCACAGAGCTCTGCTGCTACGTGTTGGACACAACTCAGCTGTAACACAGCAGTGTTTTTAGCAGCTTTTTGGTTTGACACAAGTGAAGCAAACATTAAAATGATCCTGATCTGATGGTCCTTCCTGCACAGCCAGACGAGCTGAAGTGAATACAACACCATGGCTTATAATCCAGTATTTATTTCTACACATCAGGTGCTTGTTCACAGGATGGAACCCAGGTTTAACCAGCCGTAGACCAGCTGCTTTTAAACAGGTTCTCAGTCCCAAAGAAACCTTTGAGTGATATTCACAGGCTTCACTCTTAACAGTCTGGAAAAGTCTCAAATAAGCAACATTTCATCCAATACCTGAAAACTAGATCCATTTTGGCAACCCCAACATGATTAGTGGGGACAACTGTGCCCTGAAAAAGGCTCGTCCCTGCCTGTAGTTCAGAATTTAAATTCTTCCATCACTAGTCAGAAGACAAACTTCCAATTAAATGATAGGGAGGTTCTTGGTTATTTTTGGTCCCAGGGTCTGCAGTTTTGAGAAGTGTAAGTCAAAGACATTTGCCCCAAGTTTGTCACTATTCAGCACCTGACAGACTACTGACACAGCTCCACTACTGTGAGAAGTACAACAAATCAAGCCTACCAACTACATGAGCATTTGAAGGACATCCATGAAAGTTTCCATGCTGCAAAGAATGAGGGTTAAGAGACCCACTCAACACTATCAGAGACAGTTCCACGTTTCACTAGAACACACCAAGTACCAGATTTTAGGAATGGAAGCATCTTGCTAAGACTTAATCTCCTGCTCCACTGCTCACCCCCACCTCCCACCCACAGCACCGGCGGATTAAATATGCAACTGTACCATAAAAACACCAACTCCACCAGCACCACTGCAGCAGTAACAGACCTCAAACCCCACGAGGTAGTCCAAAGAAGCAGAGAGTCCTGAAGAATGCCACCACAGACAACTCTCCTACAGCCATGTGTCTGCCTCATGCCACACTTGCACGAGACTGGCTTTTAACCAATGCCTTTTGAAGGAGGAGATCTGTTGAATGCCTATTCACACACACAGCACTGTAAAACAACCACCACAACTAAGAAGCGACCCTAAGTATCAAAAATGAATACTTGCCTTTTCTCTGGCATTACATGCAATGGCCAATTAAAAATTTAAGATGTTGGGGAAGCAAGAAATCAATGGACAAGCTACAGTAAGGGGCAGACAAAACAACAGACTATCCAAATGTCACAATTCAAAAGCTAAAAATTCTGTAAAGCTGAACCCTGGTCTCAAATCAAAGGTAGCCTTAATGGTGAGACAGGTGTGTTTTCATTCTCACATGTAGCTGAATTTTATATTAGATGGTGGTTTGGTACAGCACCCTCAAGTACTTAATTTAAGTGTATTCATTTCATTTTAAGGGCTGCTGCAATTTTATTTTATTTAACTATGGGTATAATGATCTTTTCCTAGACCACTTGCAAAGAACAGACATTAACAGGTTTTTTAAAAATACAATTAAAAACAAAAGTAAGACATTTGGGAAATAAAGTCGCAAATTTTGTGAAAGACAGCAACTTCCTGCACACAGATTTCAGGTATTAACCCCCATTTCATCTTCTATCAAACTATTATAGTTTATGCACTTTTCTCCCTGCCAACAATCAATCTCTGCTGCCAGTAATTGCCAAAGCCATCTCTCATTCCTCTGCCTAGCACAGCTAGCTCAGAATAACCCAAGTGAAACTACACTTAAAAAAGAGGAAATGCAATTTCCATGCACAGGGTTGTATAAATAGGTTGAAATAAATGGGGCTCTTTCCCACCTAATCCCCTTTCTGCAAATAAATGCAGTGTACCAATATGCCAGACTTTTAAAATATAGCCCAGACTTTTGAGTTAATATAATAGCTTTTTTCTTACCCAGGAAAAGACAAGCTTTTTGGCTTAAGTGAATTCAAATCTTGAAGACAGGTTTTCCTTAGTGTATATATGCACAAACTTAAGCTTTGCTTTTTTTTTTTTTAAATAAACTGAGCAATTCTGCTTCTCACAAAACAAATCCTGTCTTCTGTTACATAACAACTGGTACTATACCTTTATTTTCTTCTTCTATAAATGCAAGTATTTTCTTGCTTTTAAAATTGTAGTTTCTATTCTATAAAAGTCTTTTTTTTTAAAGATGCTATCAATCTTTTAGATCTATTTTCAGAAGAGCCCAGCAAAAATGCCCAATATTGCCAGTTTCCTGAAGTACACCTTTGCATAACATCTTTCCATTAAAAAAGTCAACTTTCTAGCCCAAACCCATTTAAATAAACTTTTAAATATATAGTGCCAAATTTCATATTTACAATATAATCTGAAGGCAAATATAAATCTTTTAAGTTGTGCTTGTACATGCTGCAGTTATTAAATCTACTTGGAAAACTACGTGCTACCTTCTGGCTGATCACCTTAATCCCTTCCTGACAGGTTCTGAGGTTGGAATTTGCAGCTGCCCACCATTCTAACCTCCTCTTTCATCAAGTAGGTAAAGTGGAAGGTATAAAACATTTAAGGACACTTTAGCATGTGAGTTTTCCTCATGCCCTCGTGTTTAATCAGATGTTGCACCTGGTACTTTAACAGTGAGGTTCCTCCTGGTGTTGGTGACGTGCCGCTGCTGCGCCAGGAAGGAGCGGCCGGGCCCGGCCCCGCAGCTGCCACTGCTGCCAACCAGCCTGGCTTCCATGCCCAGCTTCTGCAGGGTCAGGCTCTGCAAAGGAGTTAAACTACAACTTGAACAACAGCAAAAACAGAAGAAAAAAAATTACCCACCTCGCTCATGCTTACTTAGTATGCACACAGAATTTTTTTCTGCTGTATTTCTTCGACTAACTAAGATTTAACTGGCACATGGATCAAAATATGTTCTTCTGATTTCTGAAATACCAATAAGTGACTTTTTGACCCACCTTGTTATACCATGCAGTTACAATCAGCTTTTCCTCATAGTCACGTAGCTTAGCCATTTTGAATTCATTCTGCAAGGAGACAAAGCTCAGTGAAAACACAAATTTTAGGTGCATAGACTTACTGCAGTCCACTGAGTGAAATAAACACAGGCAGCAGAAATGCTTCAATACACAAAGTAACTACAAAGCCTAGATGTATAAACAAAAATACTTTCATAAAGGACTGAGAGATAAATATCAGCCTGCTTTAAGAAGAGGCTGAACTGCACAAGTTGCAGTTAGAAACACAAACGGAACTTGGAAACGTACTCTGAGGGTTTGTGTGGGGAAATGCACACGAGGTCTGCTGTGTATCAGAAAATCTATGAATAATTTAGTAATTTTTCACCTGAAAAGAATGTACCTCCAGTGACTGACTAATTGCTATTATATAATGTACTTCCCCAGTACACATTACATGAAAGAAATGTGAGGCCACAGCATTTATACAGTCAGACCTATCAGCCTACTGAATCATGTTGAGGAGTTCTGTATTTGCTGAGGCAACTATTCTAACTAGTCCCTGCAATATTGCTGTGAAACTGAATGCATTTCCCCAACTCTTTTGATATTTGGACTACTGTCAACAATCCATTCAGAATTTCAGCCAAGCAGATTTTACTGAATCACTAGGAAACAATACCTTGAATGCCTAATATCAGAAACAAGAGCATATTAGAAGTTATTATTAAATATATGTAAGACTTTTACCTCTAGTGCTTCAATTCTTTTGTCTTTTTCCATTATCTGTTTTCTGAGCAACATAATTTCTGCTGATGCTGGATTTAGCTTGGGGTCTAAGGTTTTTATCACCTGGACAAGGCAAAAGAAGAGCATTACAAGTCAGTTTGATTCTCAACAGCTCTCCATCTCATCTGATGACAGGAGGAATGTCAGAACAGGCTGGGCACTGGTCAGGCTGTTCCACTGTACAACAGGGAGCAAAGGATACAAAGGAATGCTTACTGCACCTCATGCTCAGCCTAAACCCTATTTATTCTCTCAGACTTAATTGACTGCAGCTGAACAATCTGACTAAAAATGCAACATGTAGCTACTAAGTTTAATTGGGAGGTGGGGACACAGACACTCAATTTGTTTAACAATTTATGAGGGAGGAATGCATATGTTCAGAAACGTGCCACTCACATTCCTTGCTTTTTCAAGGTACATTTTATATCTTTCTTCCATTGCTTTCATATCCTCATCTTTTTTTCGTAAAGCTGCTTCCAGCTCTCCGATCTTCTGGGCTGTTTACAGAAATTATCAACAAAGACATACAAAATAGAAACTGGTTTCTCAAGGCTTCTGTGTTCTCTTGATTTCACCAGCCCCCAAACAGAGAACTATGTAGAAGCTAGAAGGTTTAAGTTCTTATTTTTGTTTCAGTTGTCCCACCTGGCCCTGAAATCCCATTTTGCAGAGCACTGTTCAACAAACCTCGTCTCCCCCAGGATCCTCTCCCTTCACACCCCCCAGTTCAGATTTAAAGCTAAGCTGCAGCAGAAAGCCTCATCCAGACAAGCATCCTATAGTCCAGGGAATATGGGAATAATTTCAGAAGAAACTTAACACAGTCTTATGAAAAAAATACCAAAAAACAACTCACGGTTCTGACTGTCATCAGGCTGGAGCTCTGCAAGATCAGCCTCTTTCTTCTGTAACTCATCATGAACCTCGTTCAACTTTTCCCTATGAATGAAAATTTGGGCTACGTATTAAGCTCACAAATAATTCCAGGTTTGACAGCTGAAAGCTTAAACCTCCTGACAGAAGTATTAAAATAACTATTTTAAGCTCTAGCAATTCTTCAGGGTTTGAATAGAAATACTAGTATAGTAAAAGTTGTGACTTCTGAATTGATCCTTCCGTAGTTAAAACCAGGAAAATGAACAATTAAGCCCCTCCAGCATCATCTTAGCAAGAACTACATCTGCTGAAAGGATTGGGAATGTTTCAGAAGAGTGGAATACACTCTGAGTGATGGTTTTAGCAGCCTGCTGTAGAATCAAAACAGTTAAAATGCTAATGGTGGTGAAGAGACAGACAGTGAAGTGGTACTGGTATTACAAGATCATCATGGTCAGAGAAAACAAAACTACAACACCAGTATTTAACTCACTTTATGCATAATTCTCAAATCAATGGCTTAGAAATACAAGACATCTCTACCATGATTTAAGCAGTTCCTGTGCTCTATGTAGTGTAAACCAGCTATTGTGGATGCATGTGCCTTACTTACATGTGTGCTGCCAGTTTCTGCTTCAGGTTGCTGGACTGTGAAAGAAGAGAGTTAAAATTCAGTTACATTTCAGTATCTCATAACCATGCAACATTCAAGGGCTCTTACAAAGCAGCCAAGAATACAGAGCACAACCAAATAAGCCAAAGCAAATAAATCCATTGAATGATAAAACTACACATTTTTTAAAGTAAAGTAGAAGGGTTACAGCTCCATAAAGAATCACATAAAACATGAGTTTTTCAATTGAACTGCAGTTGTGGGGGTTATTTTTCAGATACACTGAAAAGTAAGATGCACATCTAAACAAAGGACTTGCTGCTACACTGGAGGACTTTAAACAAAACTGGCAATATGTTTCACTTACTCCCTCAGTCTTGGATCCCTGCTCCTGTAGAGTCTTTTGCAGATCTTCAATTTGCTGCTGTAATCCCCCAATACGCTCTTCATTGAGCCTTTTAGGAGGAAAAGACAGTTATTGCCCATCTGAATAGTTCACAGGCAGACTTTTCTGTTTCATTAATTTTTCAGAGGGTCTACTGAGCAGGATTTAAGCCACAAATAAACTGATTTCAAATGCTTTTAGTTGGACTTGAACTTCTGCTGAAACAAACATGGAGCTTTCTTGAATACTTTATAATGAAATTCCTGTAATCATTTTAAATTTTGAGAAAACATAACTACCAAAAATTTTCATATTCTAGTAAACTGCTTTAGCATTCATTGATAGAAAATCCATGGTCTAAGAGTCTGAAGTTGTAGAAATAGAGTTCACATCCATTCTTGGTCTACCAAGAATCACTCACAGCGAAGAGGAGTGTCCTGTAAGCAACACTTCCCTCAGGGTATGGTACACACAGATCTACCACATCTCACACCACCACATTTAAATCACCTCCCTTCTTCCTTACTTCATTATCCTTCATTTATGATTACACTGGTGAAAGAAAAGGTTCCTCACAGTGCTACACTACAGATGCATGGCACAGGTCACCCTGAAACTCCAGAGATCACTTTTTGTTGCATTTTAACAATGTTGTAGTTTCACCCATCACCTTTTCTCGGTTTCCAGCTCGTTCACTGTCCGGTGCTTCTGCTCCAGCTGTTCCTGGAGCTCTGCAATCCGTTCGTTTTCTGATCCTTCCTGTTTCAGTAGGAGCATCTTATTTTCATGCTGCAGCCGGATGAACATCTCTCTGAATCAAAAACAACAAAAAGAAGTCACTGTTAATTAAGAAGGTGACTAAGAGGAGAAAGTAATAGCCCTGTTCACTCTCCCAGCCTCAAAGGGAGCCAAGCAAGTTCTGCTTAATGATATAATTGGAGTAACAATGCTATTTGTTATTAAAAGGCAACTTAAAATGTTTGAAAACTTGAAGAGATATGAGCAGAATTTTAAATTGTCACTCCAATCCTGGATTTATATACAGCAATCTGATATGACTTCAGGAAAGAAAACAAAGCAATCACAGTATGGGGAAATAATTATTAACACCCACATGGAGGCAAAGCAAGGAGTGGGATAAAGAATCATGTCAAGGAAAATACTGAACTTTCACACAGGCAGTATCATGCCCCACCCATGAATACCCCAAAACAACCTGAAAACTTTTGTCTCACCTATATTCCACTGGCAGAATTTCAGCAGCAAGATTCTCATGGCTTTTAAAACGAGATTCACCTGAAATCACATGAGGGGTTTAATTTAACACACTTAAAGAAACCTCTAATACAAATAAAAAAGCCTCTAAAGATAAAGCAGTACCTGTTTGACTCAGGTGATCCTGCTGCATCTGTGCATACCGGAGCTCCTCATTTGTCTCTCTTAATGCATCACACTGCACTATCAATCTCTAACAAGACACATTTGAGGTGGAATTAGGTCAGGCTGCACCACTTTTAAAACCAAATAACGTTAATCAGAAGTAATAATGACACATGCACATTTTAAGTTGGTCTTGATGATCTTGGAGATCTTTTCCAACCTTCATGATTCGATGATTCCATATTATGTTTTATATGTATATCCACACGCACAGGGCACTAAACTTCACTACTATGATGGCACTACTGCCAGGAAGGTTCTCCTCAAGCAGAGATTTGAGAGAGATTTATGAGGTGCTCAAACAAACTCTTGAAGGGACTTACCTCTTTTTCTTTCATTAAAGCTTCATATTTTTCTTCAAGTCTCTTCATTTCAAATGCCAGCTTATCAGCTCTTTTGGATTCTTCAGACAGTTTGTTATGAAGCTCCTGGACCTTTTCATAAAAACATTATTTAGCAGAGGAATACTGCAAGATGCTTCTCCCAAAAGCTATATTAAAACAGTCACCCCTGCCCAATTCAGGCAAAATAAAACAGTTGATCACTCAAGCTTAGGGAAGAGGAGATAGGATGGGGGCCTGTGTGTTTTGGGGGGTTTTTGTTGGTTTTTCGGTTTTTCACTTAACTCTCTGAATTACTACAAAAATTAAAATTAAACTTCTCGTTTCCATGAAGAAAGATAAGAATATAAGAATGTAAGCACATAGTGACAAGACAGGGGGAATGGGTTCAAATGGAAAAAGAATGGGTTTAGATTAGGTATTAGGAAAAAATTCTTTACTGTGAGGGTGGTGAGGCCCTGGCACAGATTGCCAAGGGAAGTTGTAGGTGTCCCACCCCTGGAAGTGTTCAAGGTCAGGTTGGATGGGGCTTGGAGCAACCTGGGATAGTGGAAGCTAGAAGGTGACCCTGCCTGTGGCTATAGAATGAGATTATCTGCAAGGTCCCCTTCCAACCCAATGCATTCTATGATTCCATATAAATTATCTCAATTACAGCTGATCAACCTCTCCCAGGCACACAAATCACTTGAGGTCAGAGTAAAGAAGAAAAACATGCAGGCTATGGACTCTCACATCAGTCGAGAGGGCAGCTACAGTCAAGCTTGCAAATTTAACAGACAGGGGGAATGGCAGGGTATGAAGGAGTTTTCACAAATAAGAAATTCCCAAGGGACAATGCAGGGTTGTTAAGGTGTTCCCAGCTACCTGGGGAAAAATGAACCTTTCAAACACAAGTGCTGCACTACCTGTCTTTTGTAGGTTTCCAGCTGGGCTCGTGCTGCGTTGGCTTTCCTGAGCTCATCCTCCAGGCTGACTGTGTTGTGCATGTACATCATGTTGGTCTCCTGCAGGGACTTGACCTGCCTGCGGAAATCGTTCAGATCCTGCAGCTTCTTCCGATACACTTCCACCGTTGACTCCAGCTTGCTTGCCTTGTCTGCAGTGGCCCTTAAGGTATAAACAGCAATTAGAAGGAAGGATTACACAACTCCAACTCTGCTGACACAGGCTGCTTTCAAAGAGAGATGTGACAGCTTAGCAGCAGTTACATCTCACTGCTTTATTTTTAAATGTATCATCAACACAGACTTGCTTAATAAAACTGAAATCAGCCAACCTTCAAGTGAGAATGACAGTCACATGCCAGCAAGGGTTAGTGGGTCAAATATCCCTAAGGAATTCTGTGGCACCACAACATCCTGTGCTAGACAGTCATCTCAAAGTACTGGTACCTGGTATGTTCTCACTGGGGGATTATACAGAATTAGAACACAACTGCTCTATGAAAATGATCACTGGCAGATACTACCAAGAACTGTCAGGTAATCATTAACAAAAATCTACATGGTAAGAAAATACTGGGACCATAAATTTAAAATTAATATTTGTGTTTATTATCTGCATTCGTATCTCACCAGGAGCTGGTACGAGAAAACAATGGAAAAGCTCTATAGCTAGGATTTGTTTCACATGTTATTTAAGAACCACTAAGTTAAACACCTGAAACCACTTTTCTTCTTTTATTCATATTATTTTATGAAGATTCACATATATTGTGAATATAGTTTCACAATACAACTTGTGTTGTATTTTGGATATTTCTTGGGTGGTCTGGTACTGAATACAGTTTACACAAGCTGGAATGTTACATTAAATTCTCCTGAAGGTTACTGTGTGTTTCATTTTCATCTTCAGTTAGGATCTCACTAACCTAAATCTGGCCTAGAACACGGACACAAAGTTAGATTAAAATTCTAGCTGTATATATTCTTTTCTACATGAGAACTTCCACTTTCTGTCCCACATGAAGAAGCCTAAGTTCTGTAGTCATTGCTTCACAGAAAAATTCAATGTGTTATTCTTGTCAAACAATGGAGCATTTCCCTGAAAGTCTGCACTTCACCTCTACTTTGCCAAAGATCTGATGCAGGTAAGACCTGCAAAAGTAACACCTCAAAAAAAATCTTGTTAAAGACAAATCCTTGGATTTAGCCATTAAATCCTAATGTGTGTGTGGAGCTCTCCCTGCTACATACCTAAGAATGTCATTTTCATCCTTCAAGGCTCTTGATTCTTCTGCCAGAGAGGTCAGTTCATTGTTTCTATGCTGCAGCTCAATCAATTGTTTTTCTAGATCTTCACAGTGGACACGATAATCATCTTTTGCAGCTTCAAGCCTACCAGATCAAAACCGGGACCTTTGTTAGGAACTCATCATTATTGCACAGTTTCATTTAGTACCAGAATTACTAAAGTTAGATAACAGGGAAACTACTGATTTAAGTAGCTGGAAAAATGTTCCTGCAAACATGGAACATTTTGTTGCCTACCTGTTAAATCACAATGGATTGTACACTGCCAATTTACCACATCAGTATCAACAAATCACATGAGAAGTGATTTTGTCCCAATGTGGATCACAGAGAGACCAATATGTGAAAGGAATCAGTTCAGTAGAGGGACGTGGTGGTGTTGGAGGGGTTAGGGTTTGTTTTGTTTACACACCAATCGTTTCAGCCCTCATTTTTCTGCCTTCCATCACCTTTTTGGTACTATTAAAAGGCTGTGCCAATTACAAACTAATACTTTTTACAACAAGTAACAGATTCTTTTTCTATTTAAATAGAAGTACTGTCTTTAAAATATGTGTACACAGCACTAGAAAGCTTTTAACGCAAAAGAAATTTAGATGGAAAATCCCCAAAGAGTACCAGAAATTTTCAGAGTACATTAGACAAGTAAGAGGTTTTTGGGGGAAATAATTTCATACCTGAAGTTTTCTTCTTGCAATTGTTCCAGCTGCAACTGTGCACTAAAATACTTTTTTGCAACCACAGTATTTGGATCATCAAGAGAGTCATCTAATTGCTCTAGTCTGTCATTCATAATCTCATTTTCTGACATCAAGCTGTTTTTTTCATCCTGGAGGGCAGCCACCTAGCACAAATGAAACAGCATGAACACTGTAAGACCTGTCCAAAGAACCGAGGCAAGACAGCAATACATCACCAAATTAGTTTATGAAAAAGGCTGAGCGTTTAGAAGTTTTAGAACGTAGTTTACAGAGCACACTTGAGCATACAGATGCTTTAGTGTATGACAGTCATGAAGCACTAAAGGAAAAGTCCCTCTAAATAAAAAGACAAATTTCTGTAACTGAAACCACGGTAAAAAGGCAGACAAAGTGATATGGAGAGAAACTGGTACTTCCATCAAAAACACCACGGACGCCGTACAAAAAACTCTGAGTATTGGTGCAAGAAGTGTCCATCTTGCCTGTACTTGACAGCCAGAAGCAGCATGGCATGGCCAGCACGCCCAGGCTGCCGTGCTCAGCAGGGAACGGCTGCGAGAAGCGGGGTTGGCCGAAGCGCACACGCACGGACAGCCTGGCCAGCTGCAGGGGAGCATGCAACCCTGGCAGCGCCGCACGCGGCTAGCCGGCGTCACAGCTAAGCACGGGGGCTACAACACTTCACTGACAGGAGCCAGCTTCACAGCCAGGAGGATTAAGAGGATAGAACCTTTCTAGTGAAAGCTGTGGTGTTAATTTTAACGTCCTGTCAAACATAAGAGCACGTAGCGTGTGTTAGTCACTGGCATTTAAACAGGGACAATATGCTTTTTGGGTTATGTTTTCCTGAATCATAAAGTAAACCTACCTTTCTTATACTCTTGGAAAATATCAAGGAAGACTGAGACCTTACAAGTGAATTTATTAAGAATTAGTTTAAATGAGAAGCGTCAAGTCAATATTACGGCTTCAAATAAATAAAATTACAAAAACCATCATGATGACATTATTAAACAGATATAATCTATGTATGCAATATTAAGAAACAATTTGTTTGTGATCACAATTTAAAAATCTATCAGTCAAACAGACGTAAAAGTCAAACAGCAATTAATCTGCCTCTTCATTAGGTGCTGGCTTTCTAGGTTCACTCCTTTTTATGTACCAAATGTCATTTACTATTTATTTCCATGCACACAAACACCTGTGAGTAGAGAGCATATCCGAGCCCTGCTCAGCAGAATGCCTCCCGTTCAAGGTCAGCCACTCCTTAAGCATGCACAACATTCAGACTTCTAGAAAAATGCTAAAACATCACCCATCTTAGACTTAAAAAAAACCTAAAAATCAAACTATGACACAACTCAGAGTAAGTCTTATATCTTTTCTCAGTTCCTTTCTGGTAGCCTTCTCCTCTTTGTTATTATTTTAACATAGCAGAAGTGGCATCAAAGTCAATACAAATTAGGAAGAGAGTTTTTAAAGACACATCACAGTACTACAGAGCTGTGGTGTCATTAACTCATCTGTTTACATTCAGCAGTACCTGTCCCTTGAACACCTTTCACCTGTCCCATGCCACGTTACCAGCAACGGGCTTCGCATCATCTATGATTAATTAACAGAATTCTGGAAGAAAAGCTGTGGAAAACAGGAGAACACCTGGGATCTCTCCTGCAGATTCTTCTCACAAGCATTTTTAGATCTCTGCTTTCACTCGAAAGCCTTACTACTGCCTCAAGAAAGAAAGGAAATTAAATATCAATTCAATTATAGCAATAGCTTCCTGGGCATAGCAAGTAGCTCTGAGCTGCTTTAGACACAAGTATTCTACTCTTTCAGTTGTCATTGTCTGTAAGAAATGTAAAACTGGCCTCTGCTTTTGTGGGTGTTCATTTCCAGAGGCCCACACAGCCAGTACAGCCCTCTGGCTCCTACAAGAAGATGCCACCCGAATGTTCTCTTTGTGCAGAGCCAAACCTGACAGGAATTGCCTTCCCAGATAAAACTCTTCCTATTCTCAGATTATAGTGCCATAAGAGAGGGGCTGAAAAGTGATTCTTTTTCTTTAAAAAGTTGATTGAAATGCAAATTTCTCGTTATTGTCATGAAGTCCTCCTTTCTCACAAGAGTGACTTGATTAACTGCTACATCCATTAAAAATAAAAATAGGCCTATTAGTACTGTTGTTTGAAAATGCCAGCAAGGATATATTAGCTTTCATTATTTTTATCCTGAAATATCCTCCATGTTGCAATTGTGTATGAGAAAAAGTTAGCAAGTTTTAGATAAATTACAAATTTTTGTCATTCATCAACTCCTATTGAAACAGCATCATTTTCCTATGATTAAATCTAATTACTGTTTATTACACGAACTGGATTTTTTGGACACAGTACAAAAGACTAGAGGACTGAAAATGAGAAAGGCGATTTTTAAAACCATGATAACACTGTTTTAACACTACCTGCTACTAAGGGTAAACACTAAGCTAAGACAAAGAACCTTTGAGATAAGCTGGCACAGGACCTTAGCTTACACTTCCATCAGAAAACTCTTTCCAGTAATTGCATTTTGGAGCACAGAATGATTGCTTTTCCCCCACAAGCAGCTAAGAATTCTCCCAAAAATTTAAACAATGCAAAATTCACTTTACCCTTCAGAATTTCTGCATCTTAACAGCAGCACCACTACATATTAAAGAAATAAGCAACTGGCTGTTTCTTACCTGCAAATCCAGCTCTTGACATCTTTGTGCCAACTCTTCTTTTTCTGCTAGTGCTTCCTGAAGGTCTTCCAAGGCTTTTTTAAGCTTTCAAAAAATAAGGCAGTCAATTACTGTGGCCCACAACCAAAATACTCAGTTACAGCTTCTAAAGTGCCACAACTGCATACACCAATTATTTAAGTAGGCTGTTAGGTGCACACACTGACACACAAACCTATATATACTCTGCTAGATCAGGATCCCTGCTCATTTCACTTGCCTTCTAAATGACTATCACATGTAGAAAGTAAATTATTGAAACACAACAACCTAGGCTAAAGGCACAACAAAACAAAATACAGGAATGTTCATGCTGTCACCATTTCCAAATCCCTGTTAAATCAAATGCCTGCCCTTCATCTCAGAATAGAAATACTGATGTTTCTTTATGGGCAGCTACTTTTAAAGACAAATTCATTTTATGTGCAACACCTTGTAGGGTTCAAATTATAGGGAATTTTCACAACCCCTTAAAAATAACCTGAAGTACTCAGCCTGACAAGGTTGAGCCTTGATGCACCCCTACCCCTTCCTGAAATGTAGGCTTGCACTGACCAGTTTTACCCCATGCAGGAAAATGACACAGCAGTCACTGTGGGGTTTTATAGAAGCTATAGAATAGCACTTAAGTTTTCAGTTAATTAGCACTGAAAACCAGCATTACTTCATTTAAGGGATGGCAAGATACCAACTTATTGTTCAGGCTTGATCTACAACAGCAACACAGATCAGGCAGTTACCTGCTGCTCCACTTCACTTGATGCATCACACGGGGAAGGACCCGTTACTTCCTTGCTCATGAGCTACAGAAAGAGGCCACAGCAAAAGAGGTTAAATTAGAGGTTATAGATCTGTAAATTCACTGTCTACTGAGTTACCAACTGCATTTTCCATTGTGTTACTGCATCCCTTCAATATACCAAAACAGATTAATAACACTCCTCCTCACCTCATGACTAGTAAAAGATTTAAACAGATCTACAATAAGATGATTTTTTACCTCCCTCCTCTCTTAATTAATCAAGTGGTCAGTAACATTGTAGTGGATGAATGTGTGATGTGTTGAAGGTATTGCCACTCCCTAGTCAGTCAAACTGGAATGAACCAGAAGACAGTATTTCAATTAACTTATCACACTTCTTTGTGTCCCATTAATTGCCACTAAACAAACAGTGACAACATTACTTCTGCAATACAAAGATGTACAGTGTGTATTTACCAACAATTAAAGGGCTTTACTCCTCACTCAGGAATTATTGAATTATTTCTAGACCTTATTCAAGAAAGTTTACTTAGTCAGAAGACAACAAACACAAGGTTTATGGATTTATTTCTACCAACAGGACACTTACAGGGTAACTTTTACTCACTTTAAAGACTATACAGTCAATTTAAATCTAAGTTATAAAGCCTATTACCAACTCCACTGTTACCTTGATGAGGGTGCAATTACACACCTTTTCTTCAAGTCAGTATTTAGTTTTTGCCTCTCTCCACACTGCTTCACAGTCCTGAAGCTCTCAAAAGCCAGTGACTGCAGAGCTAAGCTGTGAGCTGGATCACTAAGATGATCCAACCAAGAACAAATTAAGACAGGAGGAGGAGCACACCATGACAAAAATAGAAGAGATGCAGCTGCAAGCTTGTTAGTCAGAGGCTGGAATGGTCTGTCAGAACAATGCAGCCTCACAAACACCATCAGCTTAACTCTGCAACCAAGACTGGGACAGAAATTTCAGAATCTGACTCCAGTATAATCAGTGGTTGGCAACTGTACACATTTCTGGAGTGGAAAAAAAAATCTTAAGCATCTGCTGGATGTTTGGGCACCACAAATGTAAAATCAAAACCCTTCGGCTGGGGTTTAGGGTCTTCTGTCCTGAACCTCCCAAATAATTTAGGAAAGTACTTATACTCTTCCCTGACCTTTGCTTGCATGAAAGAATTCACAAAGGTCAACAAAAAGTTATTTGGACTTCTCAGCTGATGGCATCAGGCTATGAACTGTTACCCACCTCCTGAATGGCTGTCATGACAACGTGCTGAACAGACTCTTCAAGGGTCATGATATTCTGTATGTGTTCTGTGAAAAAGGATTTGTAGTGACTCATGACAATGTTCATCTCAATGGTTTGAATAACATGCTGGAAAGATCCAGAAGAAACTATTATCCATAAAGCTCCCTCAAAACAGGCAGTGGTCTTTTTACACAGAGGACTACCATTAACATCCAGAAATATGGTAGAAAAGCACAAAAGATTATAAACTCTTAACCAGACAAATTTATATTCTGCCTAAGGAGAGATGCAATCAGAGCACAGAGGACTAGTTCTGGTAAGTGGAGCAAAAACAACCAATTCAATCTTGAGCCTCTGCAGGCACAGAAGAGGCAGTTTCTAATCTAAGGGTTTAATTTAATTTTGCTAGATTTGCATTTGAATAGGAAGTTCTAGGACTTGGTACATATTTTAACAATATGAATAAACCATACACACTTCAGGCTTTATTTTTAAACTTATTCTGAACAAAGTTTTGAGTTTTATTCACTTTCCATATAATTTCTGCTTTTAAGTGAACTCCAGTTTCAGAACAGGCATTCAGCATATTAACAATGCTGATGGATAAGAAAGAGAAGTTTCTACACTTTTCCACCTTACTACCACCTGAGGCAGTCTGCTGTTTGTTGAGCAGGTTAAAGTAGTGCCTACCTTGTTTCCTCTCACAGTTCACAGCACAACCTAAAATAAGCTGCAGGAGCCTGCCCAGTTCCGTGGAATCTGAGTTCTCAGATATCTGGGTCAAGTCTGGAATAAGCTCTTCTGCAATCTGCTGACCCAGGAACTGAAAAAAATTTTTAAAAAAATTTAAGAGAAAAAGTAGACTCCCACTTTTGTTCAACATGAAAATCTGCTATCACGTAGGAAATCTGGACTCAGTGAGCCAGCCAGAGAAAATGTCCTAGGAGTAAGTTTGTTACCAGGTTTAGTTAACTGAGCACTTCTACAAGAAAAAGTGACAATAGTAAAAGTTATTGGAACAATTCTCAAATATTAGAGAACACATTTATTTTACCAACATAATAAAAGGAGGAATTAATAATACTTCCAGATGGAGTTGCTTTCAAATCCTTCAAAAAGCTCCTCACAGGCTTAAGCAAGTTCTGCTTCTGGGCTTGCCAGAGATCCTCAGACCTGGCAGCACATCAGGGCCTGGCACTTGGTGTCACAGCTCAGCCCAGGTGAGACCAGGAAGCCAAAACAAGATCTGGCTAGTTTTTCTAGACCACACCCATTACAGAACTGTAATCAAGTCAACACATACAAAATTCAGCAATTTTTTTTTTTTTTTTAACTCAAAATACAGCAGCTTTTATGGCTGCTGTACTCATCCCTGGATGAGACAGAACAAACTGATCCTTACTGTGTCCAGGAGGATTCCTACCTTGGCTCCCAGCTCCCAAGTGAAGACCTTAAAACCTAGACTGGGGCTGCTGAGTTTGTTCTGTTGTGTACAAAAGGATTAAACCTTCTATAGACAAGAGCAAACATGAATGCACACACAAAAGTCAACAGGATTCTGCAGCTCAGTCCTTCAACATTCACCTGGGCAGAGATGTGGTTCCCAGATCATACTCGAAGAGCCTTATCTAAAACACACCTGCTCAAACTAATTTTATATTCACTCAGACCTCCCACTTAACAGACAATTATCATACACTTTCTGCCTAAAAGGTCCTCAAAACAAATTACAGCTTTTTTTCTACTTGGCAAAGTCAAGGGGAGCAATAATCATCGTGTTTAATGATGAGAACAACAACAATAAATTTGTTTTTCCATACCTCATGATAGTAGTCCATAATTCCTTGCAGTATCTTCTTCAAATTACTGGACTAGTTATTGTACATGAAAGACAAGGTTACAATTTTATTAAAAATTTTACTTTTTATTATATCAAATAGCAATTTCTAATAAAATGGTTACAAGGCTGCTCTATGAGAGGACATAGGAAGAGAATAATCACAACAGAAAATCCCCATGCAATAATGCTGGAAGGCATCTATCAACAGACAGCCCAAGCTCATTTAAAATAGCCTTGAAAAGCTTGAGCTTCATTCTGTAGATTTTGGACTGCCAGACCTCAGGACAACCACAACACCCAACCCCACAGAGTTCACTATCTTCAGTTTTAAATACCTTTATTCTCCAGTTGTCACCAACATCTTCTTTAATGCGATTGAGCCAAGACGCATCAAACCAGGCAACATCTCTGAAATAAAATTAAATGATTAATCAATAAGCACAGATTTAAATAAATTAAGACAGCAAATTCCTGGCATTAAATCATCTGATGCTGAACTACAGTGTCTAATGAGGCATGAACTCCTGGAGATTGCAAGGTAAACTTATGTGACAGGAAATTTCTACCCTGCTGGCTGCATTAAGGCACATTCCAGGGCTGGGAGAATTTCTGTGTGTGCCTGAGCCAGCTATGGCTGCAACACAAGGATGTGAAAACCTTTGTCATGCTGAATTTTTATACCTGCTAAAGTAACCATAATGAGGTAAAGAAACATCTTTTTTGACTAGTGCTGACATTATGTTTGGTACCTATTCCTGTAGGCTGGACTAACTAACATTCATTACAATTTGTCAAAGGCACTTATTAAGAAAACACTTCAAACTACTGGCATTTTGTATATTTTGTATGTCTCTGGCTCCCCTGGGCAGAAGGGGATTCACTTTGCCAGCATAAAGAAGGATGAATTGCTGAGGGAGGTGTTTTATACACACTGAGCTGCCAAGCAGTACAATCACAGCATAGTTAACAATATTTAACTTTGACAGTGCACTGTTTATTCACTGCTCTCAAAGCCCCTAATAAAGGACAATCATTATCCCCACTTGCACATGAACCAACTTGGTCTTAAAAAGTTTGCCCAAAGCATGTGGCAGCCTAATACCCAAATACATGGGAAGCAACCCTCAGCAAGCCCTAAATCAATTTTTGCCATGTCCAGGAAAAGGGTCAGCTCTGTCTTTAAAAGGTACATTTAAAATCTTTACAAACAGACAGGAGGGCTTCTGAGTTCATTTTTTTCGGGAGGTGGGTTGTGATGGTGTTTAAGTCATTTCTTAATAACTACAAAATGACACTTTGAACCTGAGGTGGTAATGCAGACTCCAATTATCTGGGCCAACAATAGCAATAAAATTGCAATGATAACTTGTAGCATGATACTCTTTCAAAAAAAGACTTGCATTAAAACCCTCTATGCAAATTTCAAAACTAGTGTATCACTCAGAGTACCAATCTTCAACACACCAATAGAAAAGCTAACCAAAAGTAAAATAATTCCTAACTATTAATTGCCATTGAAGTTTTCCAAGTCTTTTTTTGCACATGAATAATAGGTTGTCATTTAAAACCCAGAACTTAAATCTAAATTAATCGAGCAACTCCAGGAAGAAAAGAACACAAAGTCATGCCTTTGGAACCTTTAGTTTGTCATTCCAAAGAGGAACATATTGCCTGAAGCATGGAAATAGCACTGATGGGAAAAGTGAAAAAGATAATGTCATCCTTGCCCAATTATCCCCAAATATGAATTTAATACTGCACTATTTGTATATCTTCTCATCATCTTTTCCATCATGTTATTACTCAACTATTATATCATCCCCAAAACAGCAATACAAAGGCATAACCTGTCTTCTGTTATAAACTGTTCACTCTGAATTTCTGCCTACTTTAAAAGCAACTACGTCTGTCAAACACAAAAAACTGAGGAAATTAAATCCCTCTTCTTCCAGCTGAAGAATCAACTTACATTTGGTGAAGCACCTGAGCCATGGCAACCCCACTAGTCAAGTCCTGGACATCTCTGCAGGGTGCAGCTGTATTGAACGTCTGCAGCTAAACCAGGGAAAAAAAACCACTGGGTTTAGTTCAGTAGACAATAAATTAGCTGCCATCTTCCATCTCCCCTTTAAGCCACAAGCATTTAGCAAGATGTCTTTCTACTTGAAATCCTTTTTGAACCATGCAAACTTTAAGGCAACCCAATTATCTCAACGTTTGTGACTGTTATGACTTGTAGCTTAAAAAGTTGGTACGAACACCCATGTTCTGTTTTTCCATGCTAGGCCTTCTATTGTAAATCAGATTATGGAAAGATAACTTGGGAGACTAAAGTCATATTTACCCAGCCCTCGAATTACGTTGCAGTGCTTAGTTCTGGATGTAACTACCTAAACAAAAAATAGCATCAGAATAAGGTACGAATGTTGACAGGGAAAAAAAAAATTCCAGTCTGTTACTACAAGAATTTAGTGATAGAAATAGGATCGGATTACCCCAATGTTAAAATGTGTCTCTGTTTTAGATATTGTGGGACTTTTTGCAAACTATCCCCAAGCTTACAGCTAACATTTTAACAGAACTACCTGTATATTTAGAATTGCAATATTTTATTCCTCCAAAGACAATCAGCTCAGAACTAATTCTTCTAGATGAGAGAGCCATTTCCATACACATGGCAGTTCATCACAGTTACTCAGGAAAATAAGAGCCTTCTTTACCACAATAAACAAAACAGAAAGTTCATTATTAGTACTGTTAGAAGACAGAACAGAAGGGGAGCAAGTATAGATACTTATAAACCCTGTCCACTGCAGAAATTGACTTCTTAAACTTACTGCATTTACAATGTCCTAAAAAACCTGTGCATCCTCAAGAGGGCTTTCCCACACATCCTGTGCAACACAAGCTTCTTCAGAACTCCTTCCTGGTGAATGACCTTGTGTTTGGGAAATGGAGCTACTTGGACCAGAGTGATGGAAAAGCAGTTTCCAGCTGTGAGAATCTATGGCATTTTTTGCCCACTCTGTTTTTATAAAGAGTGGCCATAATTCTGAATGCTTGTTTGCTTCCTTCAAAAAGAGTCAAATCCAGCCAAGAGAAGAACTGCAGAATTGCAGAGCAAGCGATTTTATTCATTTGTTTTTTTAATTTAAAAAGTGGCTTTAAATCCTGTCTTACAGGAGGAGAGAAGTCAGTAATCCCCCCTAGGTTACATAAAAGATTAAGTGGAACACCACAGCCCAAAGCTGCTGTGCCTGAGAGCACTGGCTTCTACTACTCCAGCAGCCTCAGCACAAACACGGGCATGCAAGTTTACATTCCAGGCTGAGCTTCCCAAAATCCAGAGTTTTATGGCACAATATTGTGACGCTGCCATTTGGATATACCCCTCCTAAAGCAAGGAAATTGCTAAGCAGAGGCACTACCCTTTCACCTGAACCTGTTACAGCAGATAAACAAAGACTTAAAAAACCCTGACGTGCAATAATGCTTTATGCACCATCTCCCAGAATAGAAACAGCTAATTAAAATTAAGTAAAAAGCAGGACTGACAGTCTTGGTTTCTCTATGTATCTAAAAGTCATATAATGACCTAGAAATAATGAGGGAGTAGAAGTATTAATTATGGGTTCTCCAAACCTTATGCCAGCCCAATCATTTCATCAAAATGGATTTTTACTGTTCTTGAAAAAACAATGAAAGTGGCAGGCGTGGGGAGGAGGCTGGAAAAAGAAGCCACAGACTTCAGGACTGTAGCAGTGCTCTTTTCTCTCTTCTCCCTCATTTTCTTAGTTTTACTAACTATAGCTCCAAGGATATGCTGCTGCTCACACTGAAAACCATTTAGTGAATTCAACCCCAAATGCACCCTGCCACTTGCTGCTACAGCAGAAGTTCTTCTCTCGGACACAGAGATGCTCACACACACAGCTGAAAAGCTCATTCTGTAGCTCCACCACCAAACATTTGCAGATGAAACACGAGTGTTGAGTGCCCAGCAGAAATCAGCCCATCCACCTGGGGAAGGTGTGCCTTCAATTTCACCTCAGGGTGAGGGGTTGAGTTTCTCCATTTCACACCTGGATTATACACACGAGGGACAGAGGTTTTACAGAGTAATCAAAGAGTTTTTAAAATAAAAATACACACTCCCATGCTGAAACCAAGAATATTAGTAGAGTAAGTCAGCCACTGGACAGAATGAACATAACCAGTGGTGTCAGTGCCAAGCAGTGGTGCATTTATAGTGGAAAAAGTTTCCAATTTAAAGATGTCGCTAAACATCCAGTCCCTGCTTTGGAGGCTAAGGCAGTACAGCACTGAAAAACATCCAATTAACTTTTCCTCTACACAGAGTGGAAAAATAACTAACTTAGAAAATTGTTTCTGCTACAGACTTGTGAGTTCCATCTTAGCAGGTATTACCTAAGTCTATTTTTCATGGCTACTCATAAACATTATTCCTATAATTCAATTTAACTGCTTTATGTTTTTCCTGCAAAATCCTCAGGACTTTAAATTCAATGACAGCTGGGCTACAGAACCAATAGGTAACATTTTTATTTGAATTTTCTCTTTCTCCTCTGGACACAGCATGTTCTCTAATATAGCACTTGGTAAAATAAAAATAGAAAAGTGCCAGATCTGGCAGCAGAACACAGAGAATCATAAGCATCTGCTTGCTCTATTAATGAGCAAACAAACTGAGAAACCATTAGAAGCAGAGAGTTACAGAACCCTTTTCTCTCAAAACACGGAGCACTTCATCCCCCTCTCCCCACATCACTTTCTTCCCTATTATTCACACTGAAATTCAAATTGGGAAAGGATGTTTCAAACACATCCTAGTGTTAACAGTCAGTTTCTAAGTTGTAAACTAGGCCTGAGAAATAGGGTGCTAAATCTAAAAACATGCATCTGCTGAGTGTTGTATAGAAAACCTGAATGTTCCTTTACACTGACACAATTGCTCAGTTTAAGGCCACTTAAAGTACCATTTAAATTCATGATGTAATTACAGCTAGGCACTGTGAGGATACCATAAATGAGAATTAGGCTAAGAAAATTTTAAGCAGGAATTGTAAAAAATAATAGAGTTCAGCAATGCTGACAAGATTTGTAAAGGAGTTCAGGAATACAGTGATTTGTTTTGCCATTGAATCACAACGGAGTTGTTCTTACTTGACTACTGAGGGGAAAATACAAAATTAAAGAGCCCCAAGAAATAAAAAGATTAAATAACAAAATATATCTAAGCAGACAGGAGTAAATATAAGACAATCAAAATTCTAGAGACAAACAAAACATTGGGAGAATACAATGCCACTAAAAGGAAAATGGAGGGAGGAAAAGAAAGGAAGGAATTGTTTATCAGTGATTTATTGCAGACTTTAACTCATCAACACTGTTGTACTGCCATGCAGAAATTAAGAACACCTACTCTGGCTGCTGTTCCTGCTACTTTTACCAGTTTCATTCCTGGATTTCTACAGTGCTTCTAAAACACTCCCTTCTCTCCATGATTTACACTTCACAGAGCAAAACACCTGCTATTTCTAGAGAAACCTTTCACACAGGCAATTGTGACCTTCCCTGCCAAGATTTCATGCAGGAGTTTTATTCAGTAGAGTTCCCTGTGACCAAAATTACTGCACCTGCAAGACCAGAATTACACACAAGGTCACAGAAGAAGCTTGGAGAGAAACATAAAGAAGAAGCAAGAGTGATTGATGAATTTAACGAACATGTTCACACTCGATGACCTTAGAAGTCTTTTTCAACCTAAATAACTCCACAGTTCCAAACAGGTGCTTCTGGCACAGGTAACATCACACGCCCAGGTGTGGCGTGCCTGACTAATAAACGCTTTAACCAGCCAGTATGAAATACTCTGAGGTTTCTGCGCCTGTCAATTCAAATTAATTGCATTTATTTATTCATATTGTTAATTGCCGAGCAGTTTCCACACTGAAGCCACCACTGGAGAGCCGCACTTGGGCCCAGGGGATATTCCAACCACCACATCCACACCTCGAGGGTGCCGCGGGCACCTTCTGCTGGCTGTGAGCAGCGTGTCCCAGGCAGCCCCGACTGCCGCGGCCGTGCCCGACCCACCCGCAGCTCCTGCTCCTGCTCCCGCGGGCGGGGACGGAGGGAGGGGTGGACGGAGAGATGGAGGGAAGGATGGAGAGAAGAGCCCCCCGCCGTTGGCGCCTCGTCGCTGTCCTCGAGGGGCCCCAGAGGCGGCAGAACCCCCGCGCCACTCACCCAGAGGATGAGGCTGTCGCAGAGCAGCGGGTCCGCCGACTTCGCCTCCATGGCGGCGGCGACAGCATCCGCGTCCCCCGCCCTCAGGCCACCCCCGCTCCGGCGGCTCCGGCCGCGGCTCCGCTCCGCCCGCGCGTCCCCGCGGGGGCGGGGCCGCCGCCAGCGCCGACCACTCAGCGCCCGCCCCTGCGCTCAGAGACCAGGAGTGACAGCGAGCTTGACCAATCACAGACGAGGAGGGGTGCGCTCGCGCCAATCACAGTGAGACCCGTTGGAGGCGGCGGTTGCCCTCGCGGCCGCCCCGCTTCCGTGAGGGGGCGAGTCAGGATCGTGTCAGCTGGCCCGGGATGTGTCACCCGGCCCGGGGTGACGCGTGGGCGAAGCGCGATCGTGTCACCCACCCGGAGTGAGCTCCTGGGCCGAGAGCGGCCCCCGCATCTTCCCCGCACCGGCCGGGAGGCTCCGCTCCGTCCCAACATGGCGGGTGCTGCCTCCTCATAGCCCGTCCCGGCTGTCAGTGCTGCCGCGGGCCGGGGAGGTCACGGGTGAAGAGCTGCTGGATTGGTACAGAATTGCCTGTGCTTAAGGTGTAGGTAGGTTAGTGTACCTATACCCGCCACAAACATTACTCTCAGAGCAAGATACAGAATTGCTTAAAAAATAGTTAAATTTTTAAAAAATTGTTAAATGAGGCGAAAATGCCAATTCAATTATCTGGGGAGTTGAGGGATTGAAAGCGCTTAAGCACGGGGCTGAGGAGGAACTGCTTTAACCCTTCTAGAGGTGGGAAAACGTGCCCCCTTCCAAAAGGATGGATTGAGAAGGGCTACGGCAATTTTACCTATTCTTAATTCATATTGTCATTTTTTCTTCTCAGGCTCAGAGGCTGCTGTTAGTGCTTCCCAAAGCCCAGCAGACTCCAGTGCCTTCAGCTGCCAGCGAGGTGTGAGCTGTTCCTGCAGAGCCCAGGGCTCGCAGCCAAGGCTCTGCATCCAGCCCTGCACTGCCTGCTCAGCACATCAAACCCCACCACACGCGTTCTTTTCTTCTTGCTCAGTTCACTACACGATAGCTAAAACGTATGAGTACTTATTTTGTTTGATCTTTTTTTGTTTCAGAAAATACTGTATTTGTTTCATAGGAAGAAGTTAATCAGATCTTGTGGATGCCTGAGCCAGTCATCCTGTCTTCTATAGCACCCTGCTTCAGACACTCCAGGGAAAAGTCTCAGTACCTTAAACTAAGGAGATGTGATTATTCTGTCCCTTTCCTGTTTCAGAATAAGAACTTATTTAAATTTTCCCTCCACCAGCCTCTTTTACTAATTGATTTAAACCTTTTTTTTTTTTTTGGTTAGGGTACAATTTTATGATAATTTCTACATTGCCTGCAGTTACTGAAGTGTACAGGATGGCATTAAACACATCAGTGTTTAGGTCAGCCTAAGCATGGACTAAAGAACTTGAATAATAACAGCTACAGGCAGCATCTGCTCTTTTTTGGCTGTTCTTCAAGACACATACTTTAATTTTCTGTTACTGATTCTACTTTGCCTCACAGAGGTTAAAATTGTGGTGATGACATGGATGATATTTACATAACTATTTCCCCTCCTAGTGTTTGCCAGAACAGATAAAGACTTGAGAGTGGACTTGGAGTTCTGGAAACCCTAGTACTGTTTCCTTCACCAAAGGTTCTTAAAGAGATTTGGTTGCCATGGAAGATTAACATAAATCCTTATTAAAAATAGAATAAGGAATAAAAGGTTTTTACAGTAAAATCCCCCAGAGTTCTGTGCTAGGATTTGTACTCTTTAGCATGCTCATTTTAGTTTTTTAGTATTTTTGCTCTTTTTAAATTTCTAGCAGCTTTTGTTTATTTTATCCTTCTTTATTTTCTTGTATTTTTCCATAATTCTATGTCCTTCTCCTCTCAGACAGTGTCACAGTGCACGTCTGTCACTTCCTACCAACCTTTTCCTGCGGCCTATTTCACAAAAACACATTCTGTATGTCAGCTACTTGATTTCAAGTGCTCTTTCTCTGCAGATTCCACCTCTCACACACTTTCCTCATCCACTTTCTGCAGGTAGCTCCTTTTTTCCCTGGGTTTGTGCTACGTAAACCAGGGAGCAGCAGAAGTACAAGGTGAGCCTTGTGAGGGTGACCACCAGGCAGGGGCACAGTGATGAGGCAGCTCTGGGGTCACGCCGAGCATTCAGTCCCCAGGTCACAGCCCACGAGGTGTCCCTGGCCAGGCACAGGCACAGCTGTGACACTGCTGAATCCAGGGCTGAGCTGGAAAACGGGGTCCTGGGCAGTGCTGGGATGGAGGCACCAGGTAAAGCCATTCAGGGTTGATCCTCCTTCAGAAGCACTCAGAAATTATTCCTAAGGGATGGCAGTGCTGGCTAGGGCAAGGAGTGTGGCTGAGATCCGTGTAAAAACATGGCAGGCTGTGCAGGTTGGGTCATCTGGGATTATGTCAGGAGAGATTGGCTCACCCGGGTGCTCCTGGCTGTTGCATCCAGGTCAGACGGGCTCCGGGTGGCTGAGTGCTCACCCAGACAGACTGGTGTCAGCACTGCAGGGGTTTGTCTGCATCTACAGAGAAATAAAATCGGCTCTACAGGGAAATCTGCCCAGCTTTTTACATCTTTCAAGTCACAGCTAAGCAGGGGCACATCGGAAACTCCCCAGCACTGGGCAGCTGTGCCTGGAGCTCAGCCGTGGGGCAGCAGTGGAACAAAGGGATCTCTGTGCCTTACGCAGAGTAAGGTGGTTTGGGTTTATTTTTTAAGGCTGGTTGGAGATTTCTTTGTGAGCTGCAGCTTATATGAATGTCTGTCAGTACATTCTGGGTTTGTGCCAGTCAAGGATTATGACCTATATTAACATCCTAGAAACAGGGGAGGCCAGCCAGGCCTGCACCTGATGCCAGGACTGCAGCTCAATCTCCTGATGGCTGATACCACTGTCACTACATTTTAAAGTCAGGTTAAATTACTTCTCTCAACAGGAACTTACTTAAAATGTGTTCACTCCTCTTGACAGTGCATCCCTTGCCATCTTGACAAAGCACCTGACAATCTCTCAGTGAGAGCTGTCTTAACTTTCTTAACAGAAGAATGGCAGTTGCTACAATAATTTATTTGCTATTCATGAAAATGAAATCCAGTTCCTAGTGTGTTTTTGTTTATTATGGTCAATGGTACTTCTATCATTATATCCAGGAATATGAACAATACTCAGTTCAGACATTACTTGGTGGCTGGCTGGCAAAAGCCCCATATCCAGACACTTGAATTTTTCTATACTTTGTATGGCACATACACATCTCAGTGGTAGTTTAAAAATACTGTTGGAAAATCCTAATTACAGGACTGCATCTAAAAGGGATTTTCTAAGCACCTAGGAACAAAGATGTCAGAATTTTGTAAAAACACTGAACACTGACCCTTGGTGGTTAGTTACGTACTTGCACATTTCTTGTCATTAGAAAACAAGATAAAAAGTGTTCCTCTGCTTTTCAATCAAATTTAGTTGCTCAATTGATTTGATTTCTGGAAGTCTGCACTTCCTGAGCATCTTTCAAAAGCTTTTGGAGCATCCAATAAGCTCCATGGTGTTCTGTAGTACTGAGGTAGATTTGAATTTTTAGATTCAAAAACCAGAATCAAACCAATTCCCAATATGTGTGCAGTGAATTATTACACAATACAAACTGCTCTGATACCTGCTGGGCCACACATCCCTTCACACCTTATCACAATCTCTGGCACCTTCCTGCCACAGACACTCCCACTTCCTTTTGAATCAAGCTGTGTACTGGAAGTTACTGTGTTTTCATGAAAAAAGCATTGACTATCAGTTTAGTCTCCAAATGTGGCCAATTTAGAAGTTTTTAAATGGAGTTTATTCAGCATAACTGAACATCTAAGAATGGTAAAATAGGAATTAAAAAGCCACTACTGTGAACTGGAGTTGTTTGACTGGCCAAAGGCTCTCAGTGCCTTGCTGGTCTCTACAGGTTTTGTTTCCCCACTGCTTTTCCCTGCAGATGCTCAGTGGTACTTTCCAGGTCAGTTATGCCCTGAGGGAAAAGGGAGCAGTGTCAGGATGATGAATATAAAATTTTTCACTCTGTTACTGAAGTATCTGTTTTGTAAAATACCCTGAAATATTTTCCCTGGCTGCTATAGGAGATGAAAGTCATTAGAATCTATTCATTATCAAAATAGTACGAATTCTGGATATCTTGTATCTGAAAATTAATACCTTGTCTGAGAGTATCTTCATTAAAGGAGTCTTGTTTTCAGGCTTTTCTGAAAGGTGGCAATATTTTCACATGGAATAAATATCTTTCAAGTATTTTCACATTAGATGGAAATACTTTCATCACTTGAGGCCCTTCTTGGAAGTCATTCAACTATGAGAACATTTGCTTTAAATAAAAGACTGTTTAAGCCAGTGGGATTCCTGAAATTCCTGAGCTGTTTATGCTCTTCTTTACACTTTTCTTAGCACATCTTAAGTCAGTGAACATTTCCTTATCCCCACAGATTTAATGCTGGTAAGAAACAGTCATCTCATTAAAACTCTGAAGGCTTGGGCTGGCATTTCTAGTCTTTTATAATTAATTTTGTTTTGACTGGAGTAATTTCTGGGCTCCTTAATTGCAGACTTCCCGATAGAGTTTTCTTAGCCCATGTGATACAGTGAGTATGTATACACAGAGTGCAAATGCATCCACACCTTTCACACAGAATAATAATATTGTTTACTACAATAGTTTCAGAAAAAAAATAACAACTGCTTTTCCAAATAATAGTTCAGGTTTATCATATGCCAGTGAGATAGGCATTGATAAACTGAAAGAGAAAAGATGGAAAAGAGCCACAGAGCCAGAATCTGTGATATCTCATTAAATTCCGTAAAAAGCTATACTGGAGACAAAGCAGCTCTGAGGTGGAAAGCTACCAACCTACATTTATAAAAGAGACTGACCAGATCTTGTAATTGCACCTTTTGGCTTCATCCAGCAAGAGGGAAATGGCTAACATCCTTAAGGAATGATCTACCTCAACTATTTCAGGGAAACATCTCAGAACTGGCAACTTTAAAGAACAGTGACTTGAACAGAATAAAATATTTACACCTCTACAGCATCATTTCTGCTCAGCAAAACCCCACTTTGGCACTGCACCCTTTCTTCCCCTCCTCTTGCTGCCTTGGTTGTTTCCCTAACATTTATTCACTTCTTATCAATGCTTTTTTATTTCTGCCTTTTCATTTACTTTCTCATTGATAGCTGCATTTCTATTTTAGTCCCCTTATCTTAGTGAACAAGGTCACAAGTGAGAGTGGGCTTTGGCAATTCCAGCGTTATCCAGCTGACGTTTACTGACATCATGGAACTGCTGGCAGTGTCATGGCAGCAGCCCCTCTGCAGATTCACATGTATTAAATGTCTCAGATACAATTTCAGCTTGTGCCAAGGACAAGAAATGCAACACAGGGTTATGAGCTGTGGCAGAGATGTGCTGGTCATGAACACAGTGACACTTTGAGATCCTGTTCCCACAGGTGTGCTGATAGTGGGGCCATGTGGTGACTCGTCAGGCACCAGTTTGGCAGGTGGGTTTGTGTCCCAGTTCTGTGCCATACAGATTCTGATCCTGAGAGTATCCTCACACTTATTTAATATTGTGCACCAAATACCTCCAGTACTCGCCACACTCAGGGATTACTCCACAGGTAAGATCAGGAACATGTTTCTTTTCAGGATCAGGGAAATTACAAACTCCATTTCCAAAAAGAAGTAACCCCTTTGATTCTGTGCCAGGGTACTGGTATGTACTACTATGGAAACTAATTCTGGTAGTATCTGTAATCTCTCTAAACAAAGTAAATTTCAGAACTCTGTGTTCCATTATACCAATTATATGCCATTATCTTACTATTCAGAAACATCACCAGCATAGAAGATTCACCAAATATTAGTAACTTGTTCGTTTTTTTTAAATGGAAAATTAACAGCTAAGTTATTAAAGAGTATTCCTTTCTCGACATCTGAAAGTTAGTGTGAAAAGCAGTAAAAGCCGTGCTTTTAAATGGAGTATTTAAAAAGTATTCTTTAGTGGAAGAAGAGTCTATGTTCAAAAATAGAAACACTGGGTGAAAATGTCACAGCCGCCACTTGCTACTGAGTAACACAACAGTGTCTCCAACCCAACCACAGCTGACAGAGTAGGAGGAGCTACAGGTGTGTGGAGTGTGAGTTGTCCTGATACTGCAACATTTATATATTAAATAAACAAGTTATTGGGTACCTACCTGTCAAAACTGAGTTCAGATTTCCCATCATTTCTAGATCAATGTCATTTTTCTTGGTTTTATTTAAAAATAGGCTTCACTTTGCCTAAGAATTTGGAACACATTTTCTTTCATGTTTGAAGGTTCTCTTGCTATGGCATATTCCAAAGAGGGAAGGCCAACTCCTACAGCAGGGATTGAGCCTCTCTTGGACAGACCACCAGAGAGGTTGCAATTATATTTATTGTTACTGCATTCTGCACTTGGATCATTTTTTAAGGTAAAGGTTACTCTGTTTGCATTTAGAGATTTCTCCTTTGCTTTCATGCTGCTCTTCTCCAGCAGCTGCTCTGTTTTGCTCATGCACAGGAACCAGGGGCACAGCAGTTCTGAGCTGAGCTCCTCAGCTGAGCAGAACTCTCTGAAGCCTCCTACATATCCAGCAGCCCCCACTCTCATTCCAGGATGGAATTCAGTCACAGCTGGGACTCACTGGGGGTATGTCATGCAAAAGCCCATCTCAGTCAAAAACCCCTCAGTTTGTGTCAAAGGCCATCACGTAGGCCCTGCTCCAGAACACTGCCAGAGGTGCTTCACACCTTCACACCTCTCAGCCCCATCTTTGTCCCTCACAGGCCCCATTTTTGGTTAGGTAGGCTTTTGTGGTGTAGATCAAGAAACTGGATGTGTAACATTAGGAATTAATAATGCAGCAATGCCAGTGGTTGGCACTTACAGACCTGTTGGCTTGGATGGGACTATACAACTAAAATAAAGGAAGCTAAAATAGGCATGGGAGTGTTTGCCAGCTCAAACTCCAGAGCCAAAACAAGAAGCTCGTTAAGAGCAAACACTGAACTGGCACTGCAGTTGTGCTTTACAGACCCAACCAAAGATCAAGCACCAAAAAAGCTCAACCTACAATTAGACAAAATGGATCCAGGATTCCAACTTTCAGGCATGTACTGGGACCAAAATGCCAGCAAGGCAACAGGAATGGCTGGCCTGGTGCAATCATGGATTAACTGATTTAATGTACAGAGTCACAGAAGTTTGGATTTTCTTGTGTGCATTATCTTCCTCAAAATATTCTGGAGCTATGTGAAGGGAACCTTGCTGTTATTTAACACCCTTTCTCTGGTCAAATTCAGTGAGTTAGGCCAAATAAAATCTCAGTTTCCCCACTGAAGCCTGGATACTGATGGAAGTAAGAGAAGATTCCCTGCTGTCCTGCATCCAGCTGTGCCTGGGGGGCAGTGGAAGTGCTTTGAACTGCACAACTGAGCAATAATAGGCTTAGAGTGACATAAAAAATGGACCCAAAATCCTGTTTCTTGAAACAGTACAGAATTCAACCTGCAGTTTCCAAGACAAGTGTGTCTGTGGTAAGGCCTGAGTGACTGCAGAAGAGCCACAGTATTGTGCACACAGCCCCTGGCAAGCAGAAGGAAATCTGGGCTCACTCCACCTTTACAAATAGTATCTTTGCTATTATTCAGTTAGAGGGGGTTTCACCTCTGTTAGTACTAACCCAGTGCTTGAGTGGCCTAGCTAAAACAGACTGACCTAATGTATTCAAACCATTTTCCAGAGTATCAACATTCCTGCCTGGAAACCGCAGGACTGACTGACATCTCTGCTGGCAGCTGTTTCGAATTTAACACGTTGAGCAGAGAACCTGGAAAAAGGTCAGAGAGAAAGAGTTGTGCTTGGAGATTTGGGGAGTCCATTGGGTTAAAGCACTGAACATCCTGGAGAGGATGTTACTGCCTATACCACCTTCTCTGGATAACCAAACTGCTCCAGCTTCTGCATCTGCCAGTCTGGCACCTTTAATAAGTAATTAAATCACACTGTGGACGTGAATACATTCTGGATAAATAATAAATGACAGCTCTCACACTGGCACGCGAGCACACAGGCATACCCAGGGCAGGAAATCACATACAGCATTTCATTTGTTGCTAATTTATCTGAAACAAAGTGAGGAAGATGCCCTGGGGACTGGTGACTAACAAGGAGCATTGTTTATGCTACAAATCCCATCCGGTTATTAGGCTTTGAAAAGTGCTTTGTTTAGCTTATCAGTGCTTCAGCAGGAATGCCAAGGGCAGTATTTCTGTTCTAAGTGTATTTCTATTCCAATATTACTGACACATAAGAGGTTATGTGTTACCTGAGGGCTGAATATTCGGCTTGTGCTTCAGTGCCTTGTTGAATCAGGATCAGGATGGTGAACACTGCACAAAACCAAGCCCTGAACAGGTCTCCTTATCAATTTTACAGCATTAAATTGAAGAACACCTTTACATAAATCAAACCTTTCTCAAGGACCACAGAGCATGACAAAGAATAAATACCCTATGGCATATAAATGCCCATCATTAAAAATTACTTTAACATGTTAGACCTTCTGCTTAAATTCTGCACTTCACTTAGGATTTGGACAAAATTGTATTACACAACCTAAGTTTGCAGTTATGCAATTCCAAAGTATCACAAGTGTCTGGCAAGTTTTACAGCTATTTTGCAACAGCACTGCTAAGCTGCTACTCAGTCAGGTGATCAAAATACCTACAGTGTGTCCTTGATTCAAGTTAATATTAAAAAATAGGAATGCAATTTTTTTTATTGAGTTCAGGTGCCTTTTCAATGATGTTAAATGTCTTTTGGGGGAGAAGATTTAGAAAGGAAGGGCTTTATTTTCAGATGGAAGAAAACTACATTTACTTCATTCCATAATTTAGAAAACCTGAGAGGCCCTTGCCAACTAAATTAATAATTGGCAAATAAGGCATAATTGCCCTTGCTGAATGATTCCACACCAACACTGTCACTGACTCAGCTCCTCTCAAACACTTCTGCAAAGAGGAATGGCACACTCAACCTCATGGAGATCTCCTGGACCACTATAAGAAGTGTTCATTAGACTTATTATGAATAAATAATTGAAGTATTTATTTAGACTTTTTATCATTAGATTACTTTTGAAAATCCACATGAATCAGTTCTTCCTTCTAAAATGTCCTGGTTTTAATTTGCTTATGATTAGGTTAGATCTGGATTGCTAAACCATGAGCTGTCCAGTGTATCCTCCCTGGTCATCTGAACTGCCCTTGTAACTGAGACTGGGGGCAGCTGCTCCCCTGCCAGAGCAAAGTGACACTGTCACTCCTTCCTGACACCTCCAAACCTCAAAGCAGGGGCTGCTTTACTAAACAATGCCACATGCTCATGGAAAAACCAATAAATGTTAGTGAGTGCTCAATCTGCTGAGAGCTTTTTAAACTTTAATACCCCTCCTCAAAGATGCTGATGAGAACATCTCCAGTGATGCTTTAGAGCTAAATTTCCTTGTGGTAAAACTGGAAGATGTTGTGAGCTGAGCTGTGTCACAGAGATAAAGGTTTATACCCAGGAGCTTCTGGCTCCATAGCCAACAAACAGATCAGTGTTTCACGCCTTCCTTTTGTGGGCAAGAATTAAAAATGTATCAAATCTAGTGGCTGGGGTTTAGTACAATGGGCTTGGTTTTGCAGAGTTCTACAAGAATTATTTTCTGAAATGCTCAGCTTTCATTTTAAGCCAAAAGATGTGTCCAGATCTGAAAAGCTCCTTTTTTCTCAAAAATCTGTCACAGCTTCAAAGCCTGGCCCCTGGTGAGGTTCCTACATGAAGAACTCCTTTGCAAATCTGACCTGTGTAAATGTGGCCTCAGTGAACACCTGTGCTGTGCACTGAGAAAGGAGCAGAAACATAAGAACCTGATTCCTGAAAAACTTTAAGGCTTTCTCCAGATTTTCGAATTCTGTTTTTCAGAATAATTTGCTTCTGAACTTGGGCTTTGGTTTTGGTTGGGTTTTTTCCTTTTGTTTCCTCCAAATGAATTAAATTGACTTTTATTGTACTAAACATTTTATCACCTGGTTCTGGCTGAGGATTCACAGTAACATATGGGTTAGAATGACCAAAGGCACCCAGATGCAAATACAAGACTGAAATAGTCATTTCTAAGGGTACTTGCAAAGTTTCCAGGCTAAAATGTTAAGAGGAGTGATAATTTTAATAGTGCTGTTTGAAATAACAACAGAATTACTGCATGAGAGGAAGCTTCCAAAAAATCTGTCATTTTAGGCAAAGTCACGCTAAATATTTTATTTTGTTAAGACTGCTTAGTGCCATCAAAACCTCAAAGTCTCATGACACAACCACTGACTGCCATAATCAATCTCTAATTCAATCGCAGTTCAAATGTTCAAAGGCCAGCTCAGGATTTTGGAAGGGGTAAATTAGTTCTGGCAGCCTTACAGCAATGTCAGATATCATCTGTCTTCTCCTTCTATCAGATCCAGCTGGGCGGGCCCCTCATAACCAGGACAGAGCCAACTCCAGCATCACTGGGAGTGCTTGGACTCAATAATCAGAAATTTGATTATGTGCAGATAATCTATTAGAAATAAATGACAGACCTGGCATGTTTTTCCCAGCTGATCGACTCAGGACAAGACTAAGCCACTGATGTCATTGCTGAAGGTGACCCCAAGTCCCTTTTTCCTCCCAAAGCTCCATTAATGCAACTGGATGAAAGAACGTCCATACCAGGTGAAACCAGGGTCACCTTGCCTTGGTACCTGCTGGACTCAGAAATTCCTAGCATCCACAAGAATGTCCATGGCTTAACTGTGTATGTAAAGAACTGCCTGGTTTTGCTCCCTCTAGATCTGCCATCTGTCAGTCATCCTGCAAGAGCTGGTCAAGTTTCCCACCATGCTTCACTCAAATCAGTGAGAGATCACAAAAAAATTAAAAATGTAGTGCCACAACCTTGGATTTGAATGATGTCTGAATTATTTTTATTCTTCCTATCCACACACATAGTATTCCTGCAGTGCAGGATCACTGCCTGGTTCTTTGCTGTAATTCCTAGTCCAAATCAAATGCTCTGGGAGCAGAGCTTGAGCACTTGCAGGGTCTCAACAGGCCCTTGCACTCAAGCTGATGAGTTTCCAGCCCCCTTGCCTGGTGCCTGAGCTCAGCAGCCAGAACTGGTATCATCAGCAACACTAAATATTCCATTTTCCTGTTTTCTGAGCAGCTCAAACTCTCTGCAGACTTGCTCATGAGTCATCTGGAAATAAACCATGATCACTTGTCCCCTAGGAGTCATATATAAGTTAATGATTGTACAAGACAAGCTAATACAAAATACACAAGGGGTTTCAACTTGTTGAGGCTGCAAAGGGCAAGGGAGCCTTTCAGAATTTCCATTGGTTACGGTCTGGGAATGCTAGGCTTCCCTTGACTCCATATCTATTGCATAATCAGAAACACATTTCATTCCCTTTGTTGTACAAGACAAAGCTAAAGAAATGTGGGTGTTATTCCTGTGCACAAATAAAGAGGAGATACCTAATGGGCTTGTGTGTGTGCAGTGTCTGTAAACACAACTGCTCTGGGCTGCAGCTGACAGAAACCATCACCGCTTGTACAAGCTGAGAGGATGTTCTGGATCTGCAAATGCCCCCCAGCCCTGCACGGGAAGTCAAAATGGATTGGGATGCACCAGATGAATTTTAGGTGTTACTGTGTTAAATAAATTCTGCTTGCCTGGAGTTCAGTGTCCTGGACTTGGATCTGACCATCATGGTGGTGTCTTACTCCTACCCAGCCATCCTTTGCTGGGCTATTGTGGTTGTTATCTCTGCAGGAGAGAATCTTATCAGTGCAGGGAAAGGAAAATCTGAAAACAATGGAAAGGCCTTTGACATCTGACATTTTTCTGTTGAGGATGGAAACAAATACATTTATAACTTCACAGTAAAGGAGAAAGATTTTTTTTCCAGTAGTTATAGAAACACGGTTGTTAAGGTCAGAAAGGTCCTCTAAGATCATTGAATCAAAGTTATGGCACGTTATTTTAAAACCTCCAGTTCCTCTTATTACAGATCCTCATTACAGGAGGACAGAATGGTATGAATGGCTGATTTAAAATTACTCATTTGGAGAACTCTTAGACCTGGCTCTGGCAAGAGACCTGTTTTCCTCAACACTCACCTGGATTCTTTTTGCCACCCAGCCTATGGTTCCATTCTGCCACCCCGGGAAGGCAGAGAACACACCAGACTTTATTCCAGTACATTTAAGTGACAGACACAACTGCAACAGAGGAGGGAAACAGTGATAATTAGTTATGTGTGACATCTACACTGAGCTTCTGTGGCTCTCTGCTAATCACAGTAAATTATTTTAATGGACTGAATATGTCAATCAAACTACTAATTTAGTGAAGACTCTGCACTACATCCCTCCCAGGAATCACGGCAACTCCAGCTGCTCCCCTGCCTCCAGTGAGCCCCTCTCCCACTAGAAACCAACTGTGGGCATTTATTCTGTGGGAAGTGTTTTGGACTGACAGTGCAGTCAGTGCTTACACAGGCTAATAAACATTAAATCTTAGGTTGACAAGAAGTAACATCATCTCAGAGGATGCTGTTAAATTACAATACAGACTTGTGGAATGGGTAAAATGCACCAGAAAATCACACAATTTGTATTCGACTATACAAGAAAAAACCCCAATCTATTACAAAAATCAACAGTCCAATAATTACACCTTTGTAACCGTGAAAGCTCGAGATGTAACACACATGAAGTCACATCTTCAAGCATGAACTCACTTCTGAGAAGACAGCTTGTCTTTTTAATCAGCAGCATAAAAATCCAGCTATCCCATAAAATTAATTTCTGTGGGTGAAAATCAGGAGTAGGACACACCAGGCTTAGGTCTTGTGCTGTCCCACTCTTGCCTCCCGAGTGAAACATTTGCCTAAAATAAAACAGAAGTGATCTAGGCATAATTGCATTGGTTTGCAGCCCTGTAAAAGCTTTCTACGCAAACAAAGGTAGTGGAAGTTCCATTTTAAACAATTCAATAAGTTGGTTTCGAGTAATGCATAAAGCTTTTTTAATCTGTTTACTGTTTTTTAAGTAAATCTGTGTGGTCTTACAGAGGAAAATTGTTCAAAGACATCTCATCCCAATGCAAGATCAGTAACTGTTTATTCCAGCCCTGGATCTGTTTAACAGGAAAGGGACAGAGCAGATTTAGAGGGTCCTTCTGTCGAGGCTGCCCCTGGTGTGGGCTCCTGTCCTCCCCCAGACCATCTCCAGTCACTGGATAATCTGTGTAAAACCCTAATTCTCTAGACAAACGTGTCTGCTAAATGCCTTCTTTGAGGCTCTGAGCCATATGGTTGGGATTACAGCATTTAAATAGTTTTTCCAAGTGAATACAAGGATGAAGCACAGAATAGTGCAGGGAGTTATGTTCATAACTGTATTTATAAAGGGATTGCAGGATTTTTAAGGCCCACATTCTGCATCACTGGAGCCAGTGTGAGCTTGGCACCTTCAAGCAAGTGCAAGTTATATTTACAAGCCATTCACACTTTTTCCACCACACTATAAAAAGATCTAAGTACAAAGGAGAACAAGGGGCTGTGTTGTTAATGCTGGTGCAATAAAAGCCCATTTTTATCTTTAGGATAAAGATAACAGAGCACAGCCCCTCGTCACCACTGCCACTATCGCCATCCTCTGGGAGCACAACAAATCAGTGGATCCCCAACAGCCAGGGACACCTCAGGAGAGACACCATGTAATACTCCAGGTTGTTTCATGTTTTTCTAACAGTGTTTTATAACATACAGGAAAAGAAGGCTTTGAACGGAACTCATCCAGGACAAACAGTAACCACATGGCCTCAAAAACCTGTTTCAAATAATGCCCCAGTAGTTGCAGTTTCAAGTACAAAGACAGACATAACAACAAAGAGCATCAACTTTCCTCTTTCCCTGGCCTGGTTAATTTTCCCTTTCCCATCTGTGAGTATGACCTAATGATACAGACTTTATTTGTATTTAATTTTGAGATCTGCAGAGGAGAAGTACCATATACAAGCTGGGTCTATGTTGTTTTTCTTAGCCACATACTTGGCCAGGCTTTCCATCCCTCCACACCATTATTTACACTCCGGAGCACTGACTCCAGTGTGATGCATTATCCATGTTATGGCTGTTTATAGAGTAGAAGTGGTCTCTGTAACATGTCTGTTTCTCATGTCTTAAACCAATAAAACTTTTACATTGGGCTTATCAAAACCATTCTGTGTAGATCTAAGTCTGTTGTGACTGAAATCAGTAATAAAACTTCTCTTGATGCCCCGTGGAACAGAGCTAAGGCAACACTGAGCTCTCTTAATAAATTCCGCTCTGGTAAAAGTTTTATTTAAAAAATGTGGTTAACCCAAAGCTTTTAAAGAAGATTAATGTGGACTTATAAAAAATGTCTGATTTTATTATTAGTAGTAATTCATACAGTTTGTCCCGAAGTTTTCCTTTTCAGCTTCAGTTTGAACCATATGTTCAGGAAGTTCAACTGAAAAGCGATCCTTCAGCAATATTATTTTTTTCTAATTAACAATAACCACAGAGGTATTTTAGAGAAACCTACAGAGTCCCTCAGAAGGTTGTGGAGTGGGATAGATTAAAACAGGATTTTGTCTATTTTATGAAAAATGCACTGAAGCACAAATGGGTCAACTTCAGAGGAGTCCTTCCTTTCCTGTTCTACCAAACAAAGGATTCTGCGTGCAGCAAATCTTAATTTCCATGGGATTCTTTTGTGAAGGGCCTTGACGGACTCTGGGACCCATCAGTGCCCGGTTGGCCTTGCTGGGACTGAGCACAGGCACAGCAGTGCAGCTGTGGGGATCCCCAGATGTGGATCCACCACCCCAGTGAGTCAAGGCCGGCCAGATGTGATGGGTGTCAAATGCAAAAGCTCAAGGAGAAGCTGGAAGCTGGGTGCCAGACTGGGTTTATACAGACTGGATGGGGATTTAGAAATAAACACAGCTGTGGGCTCAGCCAACTGCTCTGTGTGTGCGAACAAAACACAAGAGGCACTAAGATAAACCCTGCACGCGAATGAAAATTAGTAAAATCACGAGTCGGAGTGAGGTTCATAAAAATACCTTTGGGCCGAATTTAACATCCCCAGCCCTTGTACACAGAATGTAACTGATGGCACCGGGAACATTTTTATTGTGGATTTCAAACATGGCTTCTCTCAAATTCCCTTTCTCAGTGAGAGCAGATGTGATGCCGGGTGCAGCAGCCCCACACTGAGGGCTCCCGGAGACTCCTCATTCCAGCACAGCTCACACAAAGTACTCACTGGCTGTTTTTAAGAACCAAGATCCTTGTTCAGCTCAACAAAACAATCCCATCAAAATGGCAGCACAAAGTTGTGCTGCTGTTATCACTGGGGTCCCTGTCAAGTTGCATCAGTTGAAATGCTGAGAGGTTTTATTTCCCTGACCTGCTCACTATGCCCCGGAGCTGCCAGTCAAGCTGTGCTGCTTCTGCTGAGAGGCTGTTTGTGCTTTGCTGGGTTTGCTGGTGGTGCCAGCCCTGGCATTCAATGTATTAGCAATGGAGCTAACCCTGGCTGGACACCCTTTCCTTACTCTAATATTAAGGATTTGTGCAAGGCAATTAAGGAGTTTGGGATGCATAGTAATTATTTTAAGAGCCTTTTAAGTGCTACTTTTGCAACTCACTTACTTGTACCTCATGATTTAATTACAATAATGCAAACTCTTCTCACACCTGGTGATTTTGTGTTGTTTCCACAACACACAAGCACTCCTACTCGAACTGCTCCAAGTGAATACGAATGATGCTTGCAAACAAGTCATCCTCACTCTTCCTTTGCATCCCCCTCCGACTGTTGAATCCATCCTCAAAGTCTGTACAAAGAAGGTGCAGCTGAACACAGCTGTTCCCTTTTTGAAAGAAGTGGGGATGGTTGGAGAAATTGTGGAGAATGCTATGGGTACAGGGGAAACTTAGGGCAGGCAGCAACAATTCAATTTTCCAGTTATCTGAACAGTCCAAACTCACTGCTGTCACTGCATGTGCAGCCTAATCTTACTGTCCTCACACTCTGTCCCCTTTCGCTCCTGAGACCTCTCTATTTTGTACTTGGAAATCAGCAGCTGTCTGGGTAAAAAAGGATGTGGCAATTGGCTTTTCCAGAGGTACAAGCTGCTCCTTGGCTGTGCGTGCTGGTTTATCTGGGATAACTGGCCCTGAAAGTCACTCTGGACAACTCCACCTTGATGCAGCTGCAATGCTTCTGTCCATGGGCACCCATATTCCTGAGAGCTTCAACCATGACCCAGGGAGCTTCCAGAGTAAGATCCACAGGGAAAGAAACCATGGGAAGGAAACTCTCCCTCAGCTGATCTGTGAATCTCTGCACATACCAGTATAGAAGAGCAAAAGTTCCATTTTTGCACAGTCACCTTGCAGAGCAAAACCATGTATTAAAAATGAAGAATCACATTCATTTTCACAGTCCATTGTAGAAAGAGTTTATTAATCCTGCTAATTTCCTCATAAACATTAAATAACCTCCAATATGTTTAGCATATCTTCATTTTTTAATTTGGTAGGTTGCTGCCTGACCCCCTACAGGAGGCACAGTCCCTGGTTAGCAGCACTAACCTGCTCTCCCTGCAGACAAAGGTAATATGTACCTCTGTCTGCATTTTGACACATGCCAAACAACGAGCTTGAGCTCTTGGGATCAGCTTTATTTATCCTCTAATTTTCCCACAGCATTTCAAAACCCACTTGGGCTTGAATGATCCTGCAGCCATTTGCATTTATCATCTGACACATGTCAGATCACACAACTGTGAAATATCAAACAGGCCTCCAGCATTTTGCTTTTGTGTAGTTTATTGCATCTCTGGGATAACATTCCACAAAAAGCAGTATGGAAGTTCCTAATCTCACCAGGCCCCAGCCAGAAGTTGCTTGTTGTACTGGGAGGCTGGATACAGGGGAAAAAAGGAAAATGTTCTTTATTGTGGAACTGTGTTGCTTTTCACACCTCTTGTGAGAAGAAACACAATAAGCCAAGGAAACAACCTCGACCCCTAAGTGTTTATAAATCTGCATTTACTGAGTGAGCAGCAAGAACAAACGGATTGAAAGAGACCCAGCAAGGAAAACCAGTCTGTACCATTATGTGGTTACCTTCTGATGCAGCTCCTGGCAGTACTGTGGTGGAAGTGTTACCATCCACTGTTGCATCCAGAACCTTCTAGTGAAGGTGCTTCTGGAATTCTTACCTGTGAAGTCCTGAAGTCACCCTGGCAGGGAGGAGAACATGGTGTGGGATGAAAAGCAGACCTAGAGAGGGGTAGGCTGGACCCTTCAAATATCACTCAGATTTGAACTGCAGGATTTTAACTTGCCTCTAAAATTTCAAATCAGATTCCAGTGTAGAAAGCAGCTGGATTTTTCCCCAGATATTGCCAAATCCAAACAGTTCACACTGGCTCTGCCTTTTCTTAAGGCTGGAATCCCAGCTGGCACAGAGAGTGCCAGGCAGTGGCACTGATGTAAAGATGAGGCTGAAGACACAGGCAGAGCCTCTTCCTGACAAGGTGTAGGATAATACCAAAGCACATCCTTTCCTGTCACATCCTGGGAGGGAGCTTAAATAACTGGGGAGTCTCTTTCAATCTACAGACCAAACTAAGCCCTGCAGAGGGTAAAATAAATTTTTAACCCAACACCACAGCATTAATGAAGAGGAATAATCACTCAGTCCTACAGTTCCTGCCCACACCAGGGTGAGAGGCTCAAGGCCTCATTTCAAAGCATTCACAGCCTACACTCAATGCCAGATTCTGAAGCCAGGCACACACCAGCGCAGCCATTAAGGCCCAGTTCCCAGGAGGATTCCATATCAAGCAGAATACTTTCTCTTCCAAGGGCTGGGGCAGCAGGGATCCCTTTTAGAAGGGTTCCTCTGGATACTGTACCATGATTGAACAGCGTAGGGGCATTTGGACAGCACAGAAAGGTTCTGCATTCAAGAGATTTTGACTTAAAAGTGCTTAAGAAACACATGGAACTGAAATGCATCAGAACACAAAATAACCAATCTCATGTGAACATTCAGTCTGCAGATTACCTGTATGAAAGGCTGTCATTCCTGCTCCTTGCCTTGTGAGGACTCTTCACCTGGATGGGTCTCAGGGATTTTTTTTTTCCTTAGAGTTGCTCTTTGTTTCTTTGGAACCACGATATTTTTGTCTTCTCCATGTGAGTGAACTGGGCCTCTCTGCAGGACTCTTGGAGCAGCTGATAACACAGAGGTTGCTTCCCTTCTTTTAATGTGCATGATAAAAATCTGTCAGCAGATTGCACCTGAAGGGGTGAGGATGGCAAGGTCTGCAGCTCAGGGGCCTGACTGACCCCAGCTGGGGCCCTTGGCCAAACTTCCTCAAGCCATGATTGAGGCTTCTCTTGCACTGGGGCAGTGTGATGGGTTTGTCCCTGTGCTGCTGCCACGGGCTGAAGGACTCAGCAGTGCTTGGCATAGCCAAGGCACTTGATATGGAGCCCTCAGAGGGCAGTTTTACAACAATGCCTCATGCCACATCAGAGTTTAACATTACAGTGCCCACCGACCTGCAGCTGAAGAGCGTTAGAACTCTTGAGCTTTAACATTTTACTTCTTGGCTCAATTTGAATTAGATTTTAATTTGAGGACTTGGCAAACTGAACAATTTGCTAAGTCTTGTATAACACAAGGATGGTCAGACAGTCTCACTGCAAAATCCTGCAGCAGTGTTTGTGTTATCACAGCTGATTGATTACTCAGCCACTGGGATACAGAGTTCTGACAGCTCTGGTTTTAAAATGGATAATATGAAACTGGCAGTACCACTGGCTTGGAACAAAAATGCAACTATAAGTACAAGTGTCACAAGGGGAGAAAGGCATTAAAAGGCCATGCAGGAAACGTGAGCAAATCTCTGTTAACTGTGTTGTGCAAGCCCATGCAAGGTACAGAGAGGCCTTGAACTCTGTGCATCTCCATTTTACACCAAGTCAGTGTGATTGTTTGCTCCCTTTCCAGACTCCCTACGCCCCTTGTGCTAAGTCTTGGTACCAGTTCAGTCAGAGAAATCAAGGCCAGTTTGAGGATAATGATATAAATAGCAGGAAGTTTACGGAAACTTTGCTGAAGTTGTTTGTGTTGAGCTGCAAAGAGGTAAAAGTGCTGGTACAATGCCAGCCAACCCTGCACATCTGTCCCTGTATAACCTGTACCTTTGGTATCCATTTGGAGTCTGTGGATTTCATTTCTACACACTACTTGCATATTAAAATGGATATATTAAAATTCATGAATATGTATTGGTTACAACACACTGGTCTCCAGTTGCTTTTTCCCACTCTGTCTTTTCAGCTGACAGATTTTATCGTGCCCCTGAGTTGGGAGCTCTGACACCCCACGATGTCAGAGTCATTTTCTTGCTTGTTTCACTCTTTTTGTTATGATGTTTCTTCATTTTATTCCCATTAACTTTCATTGTTTTTAATTATGTCCCTGAACTTGTAAAGCTGTTTCTCCTAACAATGGGTACTTTGGAAATGGCAACAATTGGTTTTCCATGAACTACAAGGCAGGAAGTGCATTGTTTCTTTAAAAAAATTACCAGATGTTTTTCAGGGCTGACTACTAACATTAAAAAAAAGCCAGAAACTATTATTTTCCAAATAACCCAAGTCTAATTTTGTTATTGTGTGACTCCTGTTTGCATTTAACTGGGAATTGCAGCCTATGCCAATACTAAAGAAGGAATTTCTCTCAAGTTAAGTGTGCAAAGTCCATCTATGTGAACACTGACTACATGAACTCAAGTCCATCTGAGTGTATCATGATATTCCCTGTGCTGTTCTTGCCAGTCCAAGTGCTGGCACTGGGGTACCTGCAACTGGTTATCTTGTGTTCTCCGACTGGAACAAATGAATATTCCTCGTCCCTTCACGCAGGGATTATTGACAGAAAATACGCAGCACTTCACAGCAAAGTGACTGCATTTTATTGCTCATTAAAAATTAAAATGTATACTTTAAATCATAAAAGTACATTTTTAACGTGGACGGTACAGTAAGAAGAAATTACCCGCATCACACATGCCTGGAAATTTGTTATCCCTGCTGTTCCCAGATCCCACGCCTCTGGATCACAAGCTGTTCATGATGGAGCGATACTCTCTCTGGTGTTCCACAAGCTTCAAAAATACTTCGTATTTCTTGTCATAAAATCTGTGTTAGAAAGTTAATGTCAACAAAGCCTGAGATTTGAAGATTTAAATCCCCTGTAATGTATATGTTTACTTGTTTCTCTTAGCATTGAAGACACTTTGACTCTTTCCTAAGTACAGCTGCTGCCAGGATCAGAGCCCTCCCTGGGCACTTCTGGAGCAGTTCCCACCCAAACGAGTGATTCCCAGTTATGATTCCACCTTTCATTTCCCTACAGCCAGCTTGGGTTCTCAGACAGTTTCCCCCAGAGCTCTCTGCTGTGAAAATGAGGAGCCACTGGAGCTTCACAGAATTCATTCAGGTGGGAAAAGTCCTCCAAAATCACTGAGTCCCACTGTTTACCCAGCACTGCCAGGGCTGCCACTAACCCATGTCCCCAAGTGCCACATCCACACGGCTTTTAAATCCCTCCAGGGATGGGGATTCCATCCCTGCAGCTGTGCCAGGGCTGGACAGGCCTTTCCATGAAGAAATTTCCCCAATGTCCACTCTGAGCCTGCCCTGGCCCAGCCTGAGGCCGTTCCCTCTCCTCCTGTCCCTGTTCCCTGTGAGCAGAGCCCGACCCCCCCGGCTGCCCCCTCCTGTCAGGGACTTGTGCAGAGCCACAAGGTCCCCCCTGAGCCTCCTTTGCTCCAGCCTGAGCCCCTTTCCCAGCTCCCTCAGCCTCTCCTGGGGCTCCAGCCCCTTCCCAGCTCCCTCGGCCTCTCCCGGTGCTCCAGCCCCTTCCCAGCTCCCTCGGCCTCTCCCGGGGCTCCAGCCCCTTCCCAGCTCCCTCAGCCTCTCCTGGGGCTCCAGCCCCTTCCCAGCTCCCTCAGCCGCTCCCGGTGCTCCAGCCCCTCAGTGTCCCGCCGCGTCCCCTCAGCCCGATCCCGGGAGCGCGGACCAGCCGCCGCCGCCGCCAGGGGGCGCCCGCGCGCCGCCGCCCATGGAATGCGGAACCCGTGAGGCGGTAACGTAAATGACCCTAAAATAGAATGTAACACAGTACAATCCCTAAAAACTAACACAAACGGCGCTTTGAAATATAGTATTGGAAATAATTAAAATATGAAATAGATAATTAAGCCTTAAAAGTTAATAAAAATAATCCTCAGAAATACAGTAAGAACAATTCTTAAAAATTTAATATAGTATGACTCTTAGAGTATCTGTATGCTAAACACTACTGCACTCCAGGAGAGCTGTAAAGAGGTCCACCCCAACCTCGTCTCCAGACCCCAACTTCATCTCCCTTGAACTCTCCCAGTGGAACACACCAAGGCCAGCATTACCTTTTATGCTCGTGGTTGGGCTGCACAACTCTCCCAATTTTCCCCATTTTCGCCATGGCCTCCTAGGAAAAGACAAACAGCAACTGAAAAAGCCTGTTTTGATTTAAAATACTTTTTGACAAGAACAAGATGTTTCAAAACCAATCGGAACATTAGTGATGTATTTTGTTTCGGCTCAACAGGCCAGATGGCAGCAAATATGTTCAATCCCATTATAAAGTAGTCAAGAGAACAAAGCACTGCAGACCCTCAGTAACCAAAATCTGTTCCTCTCTCTCACTGGGAGTCCCAGGCAGAACAGACTTATCTTTTATTATTTACTCTAACCAAAGGAAATGTTAAACACTGCGTCCCCGGAGGGGAGGGTTCTCAAATAAAATGATAACTGTACTTGAGATCCCGTAATCAGATTCTGAAAGTACCGGTTTGCTGTAGCAAGGGAGGGCTCGAGGGTGCTCCACAAGCTAAATGTAACCTGGGAAGGTCTGTTCTGGAGGTCACAGCTGCCCTCACATTCCAGCACAAAGGTGTAAGAGGCAAACTCTGATCCTGCTCTGCTTTTGGCCAAAATAAAGTCAGAGTTCACAGAATCCCCTGAAGAAGGAGTCTCTGGGACAGTCGTGTGGAGGGGAGAAGGACGAGTAGTTTGGTTCTTTTCCTGATCTCTGTGAGATTCTGATTTTCCGTGGATTTTCCCAAGAAATCCCCCTGGAATGAGAACCATTGAAGTTAAGAGAGGGCTGAGCTCTCAGGATACAGTGGGGGCAGCAGACACTCAATGTTTCACAGGGAGAATCAAAGCAACAGCTTTTAGATGGGAGAATGTTAAAAACATTCTCAAGAATCAGTGTGTGACTAAATCAGGGTTCAGAGTTTCTAAGCAGGACCCTGAACTTGTTTTAATGCAGTGCCTAAGAATGAAGAAGACCCTGGAGAACAGGCAGCCTGTGCTGCTGCTCTGGAACCTTGCAGCGAGCTGCTACAGCTGGATTTTTAAAAGGTTTAGATGATTTTACAGGCTGGAATACCTGCTCTAGTGAAATTTGTGCTTTCCACTAATCCAGCACTTGACAGCTGAGGATCTCACAGAACTTCACTATGTGGATGAGCAATGTCAGGGCAGTCTCACCAGCCCAGGGCAGGCTCTATCAAAGGCAAAAGCATTGCCAGGTGTGCAGTCAGGACTTGACTCTGCTAAGGGTGCTGATAAACCAGCAGGGAACATTTCTGTGCTCTCATATGCCCATTCTCCTTCATATGGGCACAGGTTGATTGTACTTCGATTCCCCAAGAAGCACCCTTGAAATAACACTTCCAAAGAGATAGTGTGTTCTTTTCCCTGGGACATGTGAGCCTGCTGGCACTGAGACTCTGCACACCAGCCAGATTAAAATACTGCCATGGAAAGGCTGATATCCTTCCCAGTAAGAGGATTGGGCATTTTCTTCCCTGTCCTTTAACAGGTGATACTGACAATGCCCAAGCATTGTCCCTGTTTACAATAGTCAGTTTCTTACAACTCCCTTGCATGGCCAGCTGGATTTACAGACTATCCAAAAAATGAATGAACACTCAGAAAAAAAAAAAACCCTCAAAGTAAAAGCCAATTCCCTCTGGTACAATGGCTACTGCTTTTCCATTGTGCCTTAGGGAAAACAAAGCCCCCTGAAGCACTCTCTCTCTAACGGAAGAGTCACCTTCCTTTCTGCTCCCTGCTTTACACCTCCTTTTGAATTGCCCTGGAGACACTGCACGAAAATAAACCTACAAACCCAAAGTCTCTAAACAGGCAAATCCATTTTTTATCATAGGTGCCACAAAAATGAAAGGGAGGGCCAGACTTTGGATTCCCCTCCGCATGCACCCTCAGGACCAGGACACAGACAGCACCATTCCCAGGGTATGTTCTGCCTCTGACATGAGTGCTCCACACACTTGTGTTGTGCTTTACTCTTACAGCTTCCAGAGCAGAACACGTCTTGTTGCTCTTTGGGAATTCAGCCAGCTTTGAGATAAACCTGTCTCCAGACAGATTTTATTTTTATGCTGTTACTCAGGGAACTCCAGGTCTCCTGGGCTGGTCCAAGGACAGACCCCAGATCCCCCAGTGCCCCCCGTGCCTCCAGCTGGGCCCAGCTCTCACACCTGGCACTTGGGAGCTGCTCTTCAAGGGCTCAAGCCAAGGCTGCCCAGAGCCTCCCCCTCTCCCTGTGAGGTCTCCCCAACCTGAAAGCACCAGCACAGAGTCCCCATCAGGCAGCCAGAGAGGTGTCACCACTCCCATGGCGCTGGGAGCAGGATGGGCTGGAGAGGTCCCAAAAGGAAAACTGGTCACTTAGGACCCGGTCTCAATTAGGAATCAGGGCCTGGCAGCTGCTTCTCTTCTGCTGGTCCTCCCACCATCCACCCTGAGTTAAGGAGGAAGATTCTCAAGTTTATCAGTTTTTCAGTTTATCAGCTAAAATACTTTGGTGTTTTTAAATCTACTGAAAATATGCAGACCTTTGAGAATCCACAGCATTAAAGTCTCACAGCAACTACCACGGGTCTGGGGAATAACATGGCAAAAAAATACACAGCCAGCAATTTTCAACAACTCACCCATTCTATGTTGCTCAAAATACGCTAAATTAATTCCCTCTCTCAATTCACATTTTAGTTGTGTGTTTTTCTGTGTTTTAAAGTCAGTTTGGTCATTGTTAGCTTGAACAAAAAACTTTACTCCCAGAGGAGAGTCTTTTCAACAATTTTCTGGGGACAAAGAGGAACAGAACATTGAAAATATGAATTTATAATGAAATGGGAAACAAAGAAACATTAGAATTGCATTACTGAATCGGATCAACCTTGTGGACTGCTCTGTCTCCAACAAAGCCTTAAATATAGCAAAGTGATAATACTGCTGTTCAGAAATAGTTTGTTTGAGGGTTGACATCCAAATCCATAATTCCAGTCACCAAGGATTTCACAATCTTAATTTGAATGACGCTCTATCTTCTTTGTTTGCCAGTCTAGACAGTACAATGAATACAGTGATTTAAAACACAATGAATTCTCTCTTAAAACAAAATATTTTGTAAAATTGCTTTTTAATCATTTCTTTTCTCTCTTTCCATAAAGGCTATGCTATAAATAAACCCTGAAAGTTCGCATTTGATCATCGTTTCTAAAGGCTGGGCAAGAGGCAAGTGAAGGGTTTACACAGAAAAAAAAGAGAGGCACTGTGGAGCAGAAATAAAGGGATGCATTCATGATTTCTAACCTTTTGTTGGAGTGTCAACGCTGAGACAGATACAAGCCAGTAAACACTCTGCTCTCCATGGAGAGACCCAGTCCAGCAGGGTTATCCCTGCCTGGGAAGGGAGCAGGGAACCAAATTCCCCAAGGCCCACCAAGACCTCAGGACAAGGTGCCACTTTGCTGCAGGGAAGGTCAGGAGCCACTCAAATCCACTTGGTCCTGGTGGCTGAATTCCAGTCTCCAGCATCATCTGGGGCATAGGATCCAACACTTGTCCAGTTGAGGAACCCAGGGCAGCCTCAGCAGGCAGTGGATCTCCAAGGGAAACCCTGCTGGAACCCAGGCAAAATCCTACCTCCTAAGGAAGCACGACTTTGATACAGCATCTAAAAGCTGGAACTTTGAACTGCTGTCCCTTCAATAATGGGAAGGAAAAGGTTTTTAAGCCTGTGTGGGAGGAGGCCCCAGGAGAAGCCCATCAGCCTGGCACAGGAGGTGCACACAGGGAATAGCTTCAGGCTGGGAGACCCATCTTCCCTGATTCGCTGCCCTTGGGATCCTCCAAGAGCGGCCTCACAAAACCCAGCATGATCCTGCTCATCCCACAAGGGGAGCTCATGTCCCTTGGGACTGCAGAAGGAGGCCAGTGAAGCCCACTTGTGAATAGAATCACAGAATCAACTGGGTTGGAAGAGACCTTGGAGATCATCAAGCCCAACCCAGAATAGTCCTCAAGTCTGATTTTCAGCAGTGACTCAAGGACTGATGAGGTTGAGTATTACTGAAAATTAATGGGATGTGAGCCCTTAAAGTACACAGCAGATGAGAAATCAGATTTAGGAACATCAGCCTTATCTTAAAAAGTCAAGTAACAGAATCCCAATTGGGCTTTTTCTTTATTTTGAGACTTTAAAAATTATATTCAAAGTTAAATGGATGCAGCATTTGAGCACAAATCCAATTTCCCAGCTCTGTTCTCCCCACTTAGTCATTTTGGTAATCCCAAGAAATGCTTGGACTTTTACCTAAGGTAGTTACTAACAATGAAACAATCACAGATCATTTGAAGTTTTCCTGTCCAATTTCAGTGGCTGAAAATTGGAACAGCAAAGCACCAAACTGGGGGGATCTGATGCTCCCACTCAGGCCAGCCTCACCTCTCCAGTGTTTCTGTCCAGTTTTCCTGTCACAGATCCAGCAGCAGGAGGAAAGTAACATAAAAGTTGCCCCATTCACAACAGGCTGAAATGTAGGAACATTCTTCCCACCAGATCTGTCCTGACTGCAGGACTCAGCAGGTGTTAAGAACCTTCACACTATCAGAGAGACTTTCCTTACACTTCTGGTCCTCACAACAAATAAAGTAAATAATGGTCTATGTAATTATTTTAACTGTTCTGCATCAGTGAAGAACCTCTCACCCATTTCTACTCCACACACACAAGCTCAGCTAACAGATGTCTTTAGCATCATTTTAAGAAGTCTAGTCACAGATATATTTGGATTTGAGGGACATAAATAGATTTCTTGAAATGCTGATGTTGAAGAAATACTTTTAAACTTTTATAAGAATTTTAAGCAAAGCTGCTATTTCCTTCTAGGCTTTTATTTAGGGATTGTTTGTTCCACAGCCCAGAGATGAAAAATTCATCTTATCCGTGTTTACAGGAGTTACATGAGTATATTTCTGTATCACAGGCCTAGCAGAACGTTACTTTTTAGTGGTACATGACTGCATGAAGAAAGCATGTGATGGACCATATACAGTATTTTTCTAGTGGTTCCCCCCCCCTAAAATTTGTTTGAGTTATAGGGGCAGATCTTGGCAGCATGCACAAAGCCCAGAATCTGTAACTCAATTCTCTGTGGGTTTCTGGATGGAGCGAGCCAAGTTTTAAAACACATTATGGATAAATATTAGAGCTGAGCAAAAATTTCACACCTAAGACCAAAGTGTGAAAATTTGGCTTTGATTCATTTCGTGAAAAGGTGGAAAATTTCACACAAGCTTGTATTTTCCTTTTGCTCTGATCCAACATCGATTTCTGTGTCTGCATCAAACCTCAGAGAGAGAGAGTTTTTGTCTGTCTGTGTGTGCACATGAGATACAGAGGAGGAGGGAGAACAGGATGGAAGGATGGAGGGCTGGCAAGCAGGACACCAGCTCAGGACCTGAACCCCAGTCTGTCTTCCAGGGAAAGTCACTGGCCTTTGGAATCTCTCTGTCCATAGGCTCAGAAACAGCACTGGCCCTCCTTGGAGGAGTATTTCATACATTTGTTTGTTACACTGAGGCAGCTCAGAAGAAGCCCAACGTTATTGTACCCTTCAGCCATCCAACTTGAGCTGACAGAGGCCAGCTGGATGGATCCTGAGCACTGAGACAAGGCGGAATTCTGGTTCCAGCACTGAATCAGATTCCAGAAAGTTTCAAGAGATTCCTGGAGTTATCAGGGACATGGAATTTACTCTTTTATTTTTCAGTTAAAATTCTCTCTCTGCAATGGGCTGTGCCATTTCCCCAGTTTGGTTTGGTTGGGGCACAGCATTTGCACACTCGAGGTATGTCCCCAGTTTTGCACTTTGGGTGCCACATGGAACTCCCAGCCCTCCTGCACCTTCCATATCCCACTGAAGGATGGATCACCCAACCTGTCCTGCGCCACCAGAGCAGCTTTTCACTCCTTAGAACCAAAACAAACGGAGAAGAGCTCTCACAGCAGCAGAGACAAGCACAGGTAAGGCCACGGGAGCACTTCTGCCTCTGCCTCAGTGGCTCCAGAGTGCCAGCCAGGCTATGGTCACCCAGTTTGGTGTCCCAGAGCCCAGCCAGGCTGGCCAGCCACAGGCACAGCCCTAAGAGGAGCAGCAGTAGCAGGGCAGCTGCTGGAAGGGTGCCTTGCCATGCCAGCCATGATATTAATTACTTATTCCACAGCCCAAATTTAGAATGGGATGAGGGTCAGCTCTGATTGCCACATCATCTATCAGCTGGAAACTATGTTTGGGTCTAAGCTCCAGCCACTCTGCTACTAAATATAGGTTGGTTAGCTGTTGATTTGAGTCTGCATTCCCCCAAGTTGCCTTTGACTATCAAATAATTAAGCAGTTTGCTTTGTGAGGGCTCTGTTGTTGGCACCTCTTCGTGCCCAAAGCTGCTTGGACACAAACCTGACGGCTTAGCAGAGGTTTCAGCTTCCCTGGGCAATGGAAAGAGCCCAAGTGCTCACCTCATGTTTCAGCTTCCCAGATTGCTGGCACTGGGTGCCATGAATCAGGTCTGTGGGCACCATCCAAGCAGTCTGGGGCAGGGTTTAGCTGCTCTTCCCCTGACATGAGCCCGTGCAGCTTCTCCATGAAGGGACTGTTCACTTCAGTGGCTGCGTGTGAAGGTCCCAGCCCAGGCTGTGGTGGTGATGCCACAGCTGGAACAGGCTCCTGACTCCAGCACCAACTGGCACTGGCAGCACATCTCCCTCACACCCTTCTGAGGTAGAATAAATTTAACCACACACAGCATCGCTGTTAAAATGGACTAAGAAGGTTTGTCCATAGAAGCCTCGTGAAAATATATTGATTTTAACAGTTTTTAGGCTTGGAAATGTTATGCTGACAGGCAGCTGTGTTTAACAGAACACAAGCTCACCTGGGAGTCAGGACAGCAGATTCCTCCACCAGCTCCTGATGCAGGGCACTGCCCAATCAGCCCTCTCCCTACTCATCCCTCCTGGGGATGGGGCAAACTAATCCAGGGAATGCTCCTCTGCATAACCTACAACACATTGCTTTGCTTCTCTGGCTCCCTCCTCACCCTCTGCTTGCAGCACCTGTCCCAATATTTTACCCTCAATTTTTGGTGGCAAGGCCTTTGGGGCATGCAGGGCAGGTGTGTGATTTCCACATGGACACTCACACCAAAAACCCAGCTGGGCACACAGAAATCCCTCCCTGCAAAGGTGGGAAAGCCCTGGCACAGGTTGCCCAGAGCAGCTGGGGCTGCCCCTGGATCCCTGGAAGTGTCCAAGGCCAGGCTGGACACAGCTTGGAGCAGCCTGGGACAGTGGAAGGTGTCCTTGCCCAAACCATTCCACGATTCTGTGATTTGGACTGGGGAGGGTAAAACAGAGACACTGAAGACCCAGCACAGGAGATCCTGACACTCATCTGGGCACTTCATGCAATATTTAGCTGAACTGCACCACCTCCTCCAAGGTGCAAAATTCAGATTTATTCAGCTGATTTCTTTCCATGTCCATGCTGAACATTCAGCTTTCCTCACATTTAGTCACCCAGTTCAAACTTTTATTTGCCATCTGGCAACAGACTGGGCTTTACTGGGGGGAGGGGATAAGAAAGGGGCTTTTTTTTTCCTTTTTTTTTTTTTTTTTTTTTTTTTTGCATCTGTATTTGCTTTATGAGCTATGGCTAAGGCATCATTTACACATGGGGAACTGGATCAGGTTCTCTCAATTCATTCCATATGTTCACTTACGTTGTCAAAACATTTCTTCGATCTAATTAATCCGCACACATCTCTCTGTTCATTTCCCCACTTTGGGCAGTTTCAGCATTTTTGGGGTACCTAGCTGGGACTTTGTCATCAAACCAACTTCTGCCTATACTTTGTTTTAGGGTTACTCCATCAAGAAAGCAAAACTATTTGCAGTATTTTACTCTTCTTCATCTATTTATTCTTTCCCTGTATCCAGCACTGGCTGAGGAGACCTTCCTTTCCTTTCCCCCTCATCTTTCAAATATATTCTTTGCCATGCTCCACTGTCTACCTGAGGTTAATGAGGGAAATCCCTGCTGTGAGTTTTGATTTGGGATTATTTTTTATTGGGTTAATCTGATGTGTGGTTTACTATTAAAAAGCCCCCAAAACTATACCTCAGAAATATGCTTACATTTTACCCAATCTGGACTGGATTTGGGAAATTACCCTGGACAGGGGCTCATAAAAAACAAGAGATCTTTAGAAAAAGTGTTTCACTACTGTAAGCCAGTAGAAGGTTGAGATGTTAAAACAGAGAGTAAACTGCATTAAAATATAGAGAGAGCCTTTTAGAAACCTTACAGATATGCCATGTTCAACAAGAAAAAAAAATATTTAAGAGATACAGAGATATCCAATGAATGGTGAAGAGAGAACAAATCCTAGAAGAAATGAGGAATCTGTTGAGAGTTCATCCTGGACTGCACAGCCCTTTCTCCCAGGGAAGCACAGCACAGAGAAGGCAGCTGTCCATGGCACAAGGCATTTGGTTTCCTTGCCATGACTGCTACAAACAAGGGGTCAACAACCTTTTCCAGCACACTGCTCCACAAAGTATTTTTCTTTCCTAAATTAAAGGCTACCCATGACTGAACTGAGTGAAGCTGAAGCAAAGGACACTCATCATTGCACGGGGGTGGACTAGATGACCTTTAAAGGTCTCTTCCAACCCAAATTATTCTATGATTCTGTGATTAGCTGATGATACTGTCCTGTCCTAAAAACTGAGCATCCTTTCTTCTCCAGATCTGAAAATCAGCCAGGGATGAGAAGCTACTGCTCTCATTTGTCTTCTGCCACTAGAACTGCCCTCCAAGAGTGCTCTTTCTAAAAAAGGCACTTTAAATGCTGGATACATATTGCTGAACTATTTTATTTTGGGAAGGATTCCTTAAAAATCTGGGAAGCCTGGTCTTATGGATGGGATTGCCAGTCAGTTGCCAAATATGCTCTAATAGCAGCAAGGGAGAATCTCAACCTGAGCTGTGGAACTCCCATGGACAGAGAATTCAGAGAGTTTTACTTGAGGAAACTGCAATAGTCACACCAGAATAGGTGTTCTGCTCCCCTTGCTACTAAAAACTTTGGCTTGTATCTCTTTTGGAGACCACTGGGAAATGATAAATACAGTTCCCTTTAGCACTAAAACTTCTCTGTCAGCAGGAACCTCTTTATGTGCACAATATCTGTGTACTGCAATCACATTTATTGCACAGAAAACCTGTAGGCACCAACTTGAACAAATTAATTTGGAAGAAACTATCCTTGTTGGCAAATGTCAGGTTACCCTTACCACCACTCTGGCTGACATTTTTCAATACAAAACCAAACCCAAGGGCTACTTATTCCCACCTGCCCCAGAGCCATAAAGAGCCTCTGATTACAGTAATATTCCATAACCTTTGTTACTGAGCAAATCCAAACCTGTCACCCAGCACTGCCAGCAGGAGTTTTTAAAGGTATCTCAGGCATCTTTTTCCTGAGCAGATGTTCTCAGGAAGCATTTGTATTCATTTGGCAAATAGAAAAAGAGCACATTTTCTAATTGCCCGTGCCCAAAACAAAGGCTGGTTCTGTCTGCAAACATCCCAGTTGGAATTAGAAGTGCATTTGCTGTAGGAGCAAGGCACCAGTGGCACCAGAGCTGGGCTGGTCACAGCCTGAGGTCCAACACAGCACCATCCTGCCCAGGGCTTCTCTGAATGCTAAGCTCCTGAGAGAGTCTCCACCTTCCCACCTCCAAGTTTTGGCCAGGTGGGAAGCTTGGGGAGCTTGTTTATAAGCTGTCCTTTTTATCTTCAGGAAAGGCAAACAACACCAAATCATTCCAGAGGGATGTTCTCACCTTCCAACACCCAGCCAATCACCATTCCTCCTTTTACTTTGCTATCCCATCCTATTTTCCCAGCTTTTTAAGAAGCCCTCAGTGAGCTGCACCTTGTGGCTCCTGCTTCCAAGCAAACCTTGCCCCTTCAGTCACTTCAGTGAGAAATTCCTAGGCCACAGCTCCTGAAGTGCTTATGAGGAAAAGCTCTTCCCAGCACACCTTCCATAACTGTATTCACTGGATTCATTTGCTCTGGAATTTTAACCCTGGACAAGTCACACAAGCCCTGGGATCAGCTCAGCTGGTCAGAACAAGGTGCTGCTAATCCCAAGGGTGTGGGTTTGATCCCCATATGAGCCCTTCACTTAAGAGATGGACTTGATCATCCTTGTGGGTCCATCCAACTCGGAATATTCTGTGATCCTGTGGAGCTTCTGCACCTCATTTCCTCATGTATTCCACAGGAATCACTAACACCACTAGATTAATACCAAACACTCAAGAGGAAAATCTGGCCAGTGTGGGACACAACTGAAGAAAAACCACTTTGTGCTTCACGATTCAGCTGATCCTAAGAACTGAGCCAATCCCTGCTGCTGAGGATCTGTCCTTTTATTTAAAGACAGCAAGCTGGGAAAAGAGATGAATAGCAGAGGCCCAAATGGCTCATGGAGCTTTTCACTTGTAGGTCACTGAGCAGAACCTCAGCGAGGTCAGTGAGTGTTGAGAGCTATGGTGGGATGCCAGCTTTTTATTGTGTCCTCTGCAAAGGGGATTTACTGGTTTCAAATTAATTTCTATCGTATGCAGCTTTCCCAACACGAAATGCTCCACTGTCACAGCTCAGTCACTGATAACACTTTGCAAAACCCCACAGGATAAACTGCTGCCACCACCTGAACACTTCCTTTTAAAATCACACTTGGAGAAGTGTCCTGACTGTGAACTGAGGCTGGAGGAGCTCAAAGAGCCTTCCCCAGCCTGGGTGGGGGCACAGCCCTGCGAGCAGAGTGGCAGTGCAGCTGCACATTCTGTTCCTCACTGGAGCAGAGCTGGGGAAAGGCAGAGCCCGGCTCCGGGGTTGTCCTTTGCTCCCCACAGCAGCTGCTCCACGAGGGAGGTGAGTGTGTGCTGGCAGCACCACAGACCTGCTCTTTGCAGAAAGTACTTTCTGAAAGGGAAAAAAAACCCAGAACAGAAGAAGCAAAAATGAACAATTCTATCATTATCTGATGTGCTGAGATCTCGGCAGGGATCAGCTCAAAGATCCATATTGTTTACAGCAGCTGATGAGTCTCACAAGTGCTGAAGCTGTGCTCTCGCTTAAAGTGCTAACATATTTACAGTTTTCAGTCCTGTCCTTAGCACTTATCTGTCATTTCAAGATGAATGCTCCTTTTGTACAGCCTAATCACTTGCATGAACACTCCACTAGCTCAAAATCCCAGATTTGTTTAGCTTTTCCATTAGCAGCAATTCTGTACTTTGGAAATTGCTTAATGCAGCAAATCTGAAAAAAACCAACTAGTTTTTGTTCAAAGGTATTTCTTTGGCTGTGACAAGTCTAGAATGGATGGAAAGATATTAAATTTCTTTTATCTGATCAAAGTCTGACTTTTACTGCACACCTTTCTAAACACACTTATCCATTGTTCTGCTCTGGCTTGGTTATTGACATTGGAATAATTAGTGAAAATCTATGCAAGATCAGACTGGATCAGCAACAGATCTAACTAAACCCCTCGTAAGAAGCCATTTTCTCATGCTCAACAATCTTTCTCTATTTATAATATTTAAAACATTTGGTAGGATCCCATCCTGCCCCCTCCTCTCCCAACAAACAGTAGGAGCATGTGCAACGAAAAGCTGTCAGTCATTCCATTTTTACAGGAATAAAGGAATGTGGATCATTCTACAATGCAGTAACTTAATTTAAAAAAATGCAACCCAGGCATGCAAGAAAAAGGATACAGTTCTAAGGAGGAGGTCTTACCCTGCTGGATGTTTTACATTACGCTCATTGGGTTACTGGCCTGCCACAAATCAGTTTCAGATGCACCTCAGAAAATGCTCAGCAATGCAAGATGCATCTGTTGTTTCTGCTAATCCTGGTCCCACTGCAGGTAAAAAAGGACAACATCTGATTTTCAGAAGTCTCCAGAAATGTCTACAACTGCAGTTTAGAAGGCTCCATACTTGAGCAAAAAGAGCACCTCAGTTATGTGTTGGGCACAGCACTAGTTACCTAAAGCTTCAGGCTGGGAATGAAAATGTCGATCTGGAATAAGCCTTTGCTGTTCCTAAGGAATTGCCAATCCAAACCCTGAGTGAATTTGTGCTTTAAAGGATGTGGTCTCCCATTCTGGCCCAAATATTCTCTAAAAACAAGAATTCTGCATATGAAGTGCATTTTTGTGCAGATGTACAACACAATCTTTAAATGTCCTGAATGCTGTAAATACTAAAAACCAATATAAACATCAGAACTGTAACCATGCCATGGTGTATAGGCCATCTTCCATATCACAGCAATGACAATTTACACAATAATAAACTGCAGTTCTAAGGTAAGATTCAGAAGTCAAAAGATGTTCCAATTATGTGTAACTGCATTGTTAATCTACAACCTTTCCATTCTGACTTATTTTAATCCACCAGAGAAACACCTTTAGCATCATCATAGATTTTCTTTGCACTTTTTGTTCTATCACTTTAATACAACCATGAACTCCTCCTCTGAGGTTTGTAAACATCACCAGATCTGCTTCACAAATCAGGAGGATGAAGAACAAAGTTACACAACTTGGCCGAAGTCACAGACAAAGTCAGTGGCTCAGGTAGGAATAAAGTCTATGGACTCTGCCTCTCAAGTTAGGTAACACAGATTGTTTTCTCATTGCAAAATTCTGCTTTTATTTACACTCAGAAGAACTTGCTGCTGCAGTAGCTCGTGTCAATTTGAACTAGCACAGAGTATGTCCCATTACCAGGCCATTAGTAAGAACTCCTTTGGCACACACAGATTTTGTCCTGTGTCCCTAGGAAATACTGCACTACATTTTACATGGTATGTGTTTGATCTGCAAAGCCAGGCAACTCACTCCTTATCTCCAGGACATGAAACAAGCCTGGGATTTGAGGTGTCCAACAGTTCTGGACATCCATATCTGGTCAGACTTAAGGAATTACAATAGGAGCAGGGATGCTGATAAACCAAGAAAAGCCCTTTTTCCTTAACCCTTCCTGGTAACGCTGCAGAAAAATTCTGCATGGGTGGAACATGGGCAAAAACCTCTCCAGCCCTAAACCCTACTGCTGGGTTTTATCTATCCACGGGAGAGTTCCCAGCTTTCTGAAGGCACAATCCAAAGAATGGCAAATGCCATCATTTGGAGAAACTGAGACAGTTACAAAACATTTTTTAAAAACTGTGGATGGGAGGAAAATTGGGCAGGGAAGCAGGAAGGCAGTGGAATGACACTCTGGTGTGAGAGATGCTGTGTAATTAGCCACTAGAGGGAACAAGAGTCATGCTCTTAATTAAGGTGCAGCCTCTTTTAGCAGGGGGGCCTGAGGGTTATCCTTGCCCAGGGAAGCTGGATGCCGGGTTGAACCCTTTCCCTGTAAACTCTGGAGTGGGACAAAGCTTTCCTGCCCTTTGTCTGTGTTTCATTCTCCCCTTTCAAGTCTCTATAGGCCTTGGTACAAGCAGGGAACAAGACTTGAATTCATACACCTTTCACATCTCCTACCTGCAATTAACTATTTTTTGCACCTGGTAAAAATATTTAAACAAAAACCTGGGATCAGAAGGGATGAGACAAAGGAGGGAATGAAAAAATAAGAAAAATTGTAAAGGAGACAAAGCTGTATTTTGCAGACAGGGTACACTTTGGTGTTGGCTCTTTTGAAGGAGAAGGGAAGAAAAATCACATTCAGCTCATTGCAAATGGTGTGAAAAATGTGGAGTGATGCTCTGCTGGCATCAACAGACTGAGACAGTGATTGGGAGGGATGGGGAGGACCTGCATCCTCCTCCTGCCTGACTGAAGGTGCATGAGAAAAATGAATGAGGCAAAAAGCAAAAGCTCCTCTTTTCCTCTGCTGGTGCTGAAGGACACAGACCTATTCAACAGCACAGCAAGGACTGAATCACAGACAAACAATCTTTTTATTACCATAAAAATGACAAATAAGTAACAGTTACAGCCTGTAAACACAAGACTCAAATTAAATAGAGTTCTAAGTGGTACAGTGTAAGTGGAAGCAGGATCCCACTCCTATTAGAGCCGGCTCAGCCTAAAGAGTATCAGATGTTACCCAGGCCTTAGAAGGCCTGGGACATAAACTATGTGTGTAAGAGAAAAAGAAGTCAAATGACTCATGACAGAGTTTGTTTTAATATAAATGACTTCTTCTGACTCTCTGCTTTTAAAGCCTTGCCACGTTCAGATCCTGAACAGCTAACCTGGGCAGCTGGCTCCCTCAGCCCTGTCCTTCAGTTTGTGTATAAAATGCTGGCATTTACAAACTCCTATTCCTCTGGCTGAGGGAGGGCAGTTTATTTTAGCACTGCGATCAGTGCCATAATAAATCTCCCCTCTTCCAGTCCAAGAACACTGGCACAGCCCAGTCAGTGCTCTGTGCATATGCTGTGCCCATAAAACAGAGGACATGCCACGAGGCTTTACTGATGTCCTGCAAGCCTCGAGAGGGGACCAGAGGTGAGGGATCAGCACTGAATGAGCCACAGTCCATCCCTTACTCTTTGCTTTTCATTATCTGAGAACATGGGTAAGGAACTGAGATGTGGAAAGAGTTGGGAAGAGGGAGACAGAACTGAAGGAGAGGAAAGAGAAGAGAAGAGAAGAGAAGAGAAGAGAAGAGAAGAGAAGAGAAGAGAAGAGAAGAGAAGAGAAGAGAAGAGAAGAGAAGAGAAGAGAAGAGAAGAGAAGAGAAGAGAAGAGAAGAGAAGAGAAGAGAAGAGAAGAAGGATCAACAATGGGAAAAAAGAAAAAGTGAAAACTACTGAACAAAAGAGAAGCACAAATGACAGGCAAAAATACAAGAGAAAAAAATAAACAACATCAGAGTGGGAGCAGGGAGAGGGAGATGGTGGCTATTGGGGATTTAGTGCTGAAAGAGAAAAGCCCCAGTCTCTGCCACACCTGTCTTTATTCTCTTTCCATGCCTGGTTCTCCTCTGGGATGAGTGTCCATGTCCAGAAAGCCACAGGTTTGACATTTTGTGTCTTATGGCAAACATGCTGAATATCTACGGGGCAAAGTTACACAAAGCAAACAAAAAAGTGAATCTTGCTTAGTCTCCCTTTCATGCAATTCAAGAATCATCCCTTAGATGGGACTATTGCAAAATTAAACAACCTTGCAACCACAACCAGTAAATAATGAGTAATGTGCTTGTATGTTCAAAGCTTTTATGCCAACCAATCCAGGAACGTGAGGAGAGCTCATCACAAAAAGGCCCCATTTATCAGAAGGGCTTCACACAGCTTAGCATCTTTAGGGCCATTACTCACCTCCCACACCTAAGCTAAGTGCCAGGTCCCAACCTAGAGCCTAACACACATCCCATTTATCTGCTGGAAGAGACACAAGCTGCTTCCCTCGGTCTTGTCTAGAGATACAGCATTCAATACCTAAACAACTTAAAGTTAACAGAAATGAGTGATTTCACAGCAACATAGAGAAAGCCACCAATCTGGGAAAATCAGGCAAAAAGCAAGTCTTACCAGACATTTTGAAAGCAAAGGGAGTCTGAAGGCTACAAAACTCAGCAGTATTTTGCTGAATATATCCAAGGTGTTTGTGCTACAGGGCTGGGCAATGAAGGCACCTTCCACATGTGATGTGTTACCACCATCCACCCCAGAGTTTTGGGAAGGAGAGGGTGGGCTGGGTGATGGTACAGCACTCCTATATATGCCTCTCATGCAGACACTCTTCAAAGGAAAAAATATTGATTAGAAGTTGGTTTCTTTTCCAGAGTGTTCTCCCTTGAGGGTCCCTGTGCTTCCCAATCTCCCAAAGAAGTGACAGGGTTAGATCTAAACATCCCTCATTAGAGAGGGCTCCACTGCCACATCACTTTACTCTGCTCCTTGCCCAAAGAATGTGCTCTCCCCAGAGCTCCCACACCCGCACTCCTCCCTAAAACCTCTACCTGGCAAAGGACTCTCTGGAAGCTGCGTGGCAAACAGCAGGTGCTCACACAAACAGGCCCTGCATGGGTCAGGAGGTATTTCTGTACTGAGGGTCAGTGATGCTCAGGGGAATGCAGCTCCCAGGAATGCTACACATTGAGTACATGCCCCATAAATCATTCCTAAGACAACAACCCCACTTGCTTTTGCTGTGCACTTATAAGGCACAGCAAGAGATGGATACAGCAGTTCTCCCTGTTTCTGCTCTCCCAATGTTTTTCAAGCCTCATCTGGAGGAATATCTTTGTGCAAAAATCTGCAGGTCAGGCTTTTCCATGCCCACTTGGTGGTCAGGCTTTCTGCCTTTATTTCCCTCAAGAGTGACAATTATGGTCTTGCTACTCATTATGTGGACACTTGTCCCAATAAAAACAAAACAGAGCCATGAAGAAAATTTCATATGGATTCTCTATATCTCACTGCCCAACTTCAAACTGTGCCTCAGAAATTTTAAGCACAGGACATGTGAAAAGTTGCTTCAAAACAAGAAGGAAAGGGTTGGGAACAGTTGTTATATGTCTGTATCTAAGAAACCAAGGAAACAAGAACATATGATTGAACAAAAAAAAGAGAATGAAAATAGGATTCCAATTCTGAGGAAAGACAGTAAGTGTAAAAAGCAGCTGCTGTCTAATAAATGTTAGGGGATCTCTCCTTCACCATTTCAGATCCATGATTATATGAAAGGGAATAAAGAAAAATGTCTTTACTGTTAACCACAATAAAATGTACTGGGCACTCTGAGATAGTAAACAGTCCTGTTAAACTATACCGAGAGAGGAAATGTTAAGAAACAAACCCCCCTAGACATCTTTAGGATCAAGGATAACACAGTATATGTAAAACACAAAACTTTTTCAAATATAGGGTAGCGAAAGTATGTCCTAGTGGTCTGAACTAGTTGCACCAAATCCCACAACTAAGTGATCATAATGTCCTTCAAAAACTTTAGTGTGAAAAACATTCAAGCATTTCAGACAGTGCTGTGACTCCACATGCTCGTGCTTTGCCACGGAACAGCCTGATCCCTGTGCTGACATAGCAAGAGTGCAAATCCCAGATGGAAAATTAATCTCACAATGTAGCCAGATTGAGTTTCCAATTCTCCAGTGCATAACTTGAAGGTTTTTCTCCTCAGCTACTGAAGAGGTGAGGGCAGAGAGACTTTAACTTGTTTGACATCCCAAACATCATTTAAGCAAGACACACTCTGAAAAGGACCTTCTTGGCTACTGACAGTTGCAAAAGATCCATGGTACCCTCCTTTGTCCTCATCCTTCCTATAAAATATTGCTATCACACTTTTCCCTGCTTAAATGGCCTGGACAGAAGGGGAGTCCAAGGTCCAAATGACTTCAGCTGTGTGTCTGAGAACATGGGTAAAACTGGTCCTTAAAATAGAAAGGAGAAGGATCAGAGTACACTTTTAAGAAAGTATCTATCTACTATAAAGACACATTTATGGTTTCCTCATATTTATGGTTTTCCTCAAGAAAAGACAGGGTCAGCAAGCTGGAAAAACTGTAAGGTTGTGATATTATTAAACTTCTACAAGCTGATCTTAATCTTACTCTTCTTGAAAAGAAAAAAAAAATCAACTAATTGTACATCTCCTTAGAAAAACTCCACTGTGGTCATTTCATGGTTTGTTACAAAAATACGCAGCAGCAGAAGCTGAACTATTCCAGGCAGCATTTTTTCTCCTGCTTGCCAGGTCCAGGGCTTACTGACAGATGAGAAAAATACCACTGGTTTAATAAGAGTCTCAACTTGTGCAGACTAACAAAACACTACATCTTATTCTTTGCCAGCATCAGCTGATGTGAGTTTTTAAAAAGATGAAAGACATGACAATGTAAGTGTTAATCCTACAGACAGAGGAGGTTATATTCACATACATGTGGTTGTTTCTAACACAGTAATTCAGGGTGTGAAAGACCCAGAACTTGGGAGAAGTCAGTGGAGCTGTGCCACTTTGCAAAGCCAGCTACACTTTCAGCATAAAGACAGATTAAACAGATTTCTTGTGTCATGTTTCCCTCCAAGAGGTCTTCATTACCTTTTCAGTCCATCCTTGTAAATGTGAAAAATAGGTAATAAAATCTTTATCACCAGTCTCAGCCAGGATTAATAAACAGGGAAGTCACACTGATATCCCAACACACAGTGCCCCATATCCTTCCACCAATGCCCAAATGAAAGGCCACGTTTTATTTCATTAGTGTGGTATTTCATGCTCATTTCTGCTTTCAGAGCAATAACAAGGCCACATCCCTAAGTACTGGACTGCTGAGCTTGTTAGAAGAGCTGTGCCAAACACTCAGCTCCTGTAAATGGGCAGTTCTGTTATAGCTGATATATCACATGGACTCACTGCAGCTGCCTTTCCCTGTCATTAAACAGTTACTGAGAAATTCCAAATCTGAGCATTTGTGTACTGCGTGACATTTCAAATGCAGCATGCTGAGTTTCCACAAAAAGGACAGCACTTAACAAAAGACACAGCCTTTGTATGCCATTACCTGTGGCATTCACAGCTTGTTCCTGAAGGGGTAATAACACAAACCAACTGCTCAAATCACCTTTATCATCTCAAGATGTGTCATCTCCCAGTGAACTGTGTCAGATTCCTGTTTGGGCTCTGATCCAGTAGGGTACTTCAGCACATGGGCAGTCCAGTTTGTCTTCAGCTGAACTTCTTGCCTACTTGAAAGTCAGGTGATGCACCCCAGTGCTTGACTGGATTGGGGCACTGGAGTAAACTGGTGTCACTCCTCCGAAATCCTGGAGCACCACTGATTTACATTGAGTGGGAATGCTGCATTAGGATTGTGGACTAAGATCATCTGTCATTGCAGCAGCTACATGACCTGCTATGACAAACTTTAATATTCACTTAGACAGGTTTTTACCTGTAATAATTTCAAGTGATATAACAAACATCCACAAATCATCTGCTGTGACAATGAACTAAACACTACTGCACAGCATGTACTGATCTGATAATATATCAATGTATGACAACATATAGCACTAGACATTGCACTCCCCCAAATACATTTCACAGCAACAGAATTATTTCTCTCCACTGCAGTATAAAAGGCAGCCAGCAGGATGATATCAAATGATGGCAGCTCTGCTTCTCATAAAAGGACCTTGGGGACTGAAGGAGATTTGTGTATCTGCACTTCAGCAGCACAGCAATGTGGAAATGTTAAAGTTAGTAAAGCAAACAGACCTCAAATGAGAAGGGCAACAGATGTCAACCAGTATCACATGTCAGTAAACAGCAACAAGGCAGAGGGTACTTTTCTAAGCACTTTTGTGAAAGCATCGTGTGAGCAGCTACAGCCACATCTCAGCTGTGTGATCTCTACAGGGTGGTGTTTGTGTGTGTGATTTAACTCCCAGCAAGAGAGGAACTCCAGCCACATGGAAATGCTGTCCACTGGAGTCAGCTGAAAGAAAGTAGAAAGGTTTCTATATATTTATTGTGGTTTGGAAAGTGAAAAAAGTCACACTCTCAAACCGATTGAAAGCTCATTCTGTGCTTGGCAGAGACAAACCAACATTTCTATTTCTCAGCTTTAATATAGAAGGATCATCCTTAGGGCAAAAGAGTAGTAGTGATTCATCTGCTTTTTACCCTCACTGCAAAGACTTCTGACAGTAAGGCCAAAATATGCTAACTAAAAAGGCACTCTTTGTACCATAAACACTAGGCCACAAGGAACTGGACAGTGGCCATCAAATCACTGCCTTTTCATTTCTCTCTCTCTCATCTATATTTCTCTCAAGATTTCTGGTAAGGAGGCAGCTGACTCTATACAAAAGCCAGAGGCATTGCCAGTATCTTGGTGGTTTCGTGCATGCCATATTGAATCTAACTTTATTACACAAGGAAAAAAAAACCACTCTCAGCTAGGGAAAGCCATATTTCAGTGTCAAAACACCAAGGAAAGAGGTAAAGGGATTCAGTTCTACTGCCAAGTCACTGCCCTGAGCCAGGCCTGGTTAGATGTAAATATTCTCCACAGCCATTGAGCAGCTTACATGACAAAGTTTGGTTCTCAAAGTCACTTGGAAGAAGAGGCCACACCAGCCAACGCCTACCCCGGAAAGCAAAAGCTTTTTATTTTTTGCTCGAGGATGGTCTCCACTAAACCTTGGGCTCAAACTCTACATGCCCAGATTTGGAGCTCTTGAAGGAAAGGAAGGCAAGGTCACAGCACCTTAACACACTCATTGTGTACATCATGGTGCCTAAAAAAAACCATCTCCTTCCTCTGCCTTTCCAAAATCCTCTGATTAAGGGAACGGAATAAAAAAACCAAAATGGCAGAAAGGCCTTTGCTAAAAGGTGCATTAATTAGGTAAGGCAAGCCAACAAAATGATTAATTTGCTGTTCTCCTTCAATATTATGTTTACACAAGTTGATTATAGCACTTAATTACTAATTCACCCTGCTCAAAAACAAGAGTGCTTTAAATTTTTAATGAGATGAGGGAAGGCAACATTCCCGAACCCAACAGGGAGAAGTCATTTTATTTCCTCTTTTGATTTCCCAAGTTATTACCATTTCTAAGGAAAAACTTATCCCTTCCCTGATCTTCCACTCAGTCCTTGCTTTTGAAAATATGGAAATCACGAGACGCTTGTATGAATTTCAATCCATGGCCTGACAGGTAATGCTTTGGAAGAGGAATAGAGGATCAGATCATCAAGTGCAGTGTGTCCACTGAAGTGGAACAAAATTACACCAGAAATGGCCTGATCCAGAAATGGAAATGGCCTAACCCCCTCCAGTTCTGTCAGCACAAAAGTTGAATATGTCCCAGTACTATTTATGGGTGTTCTTATGAAATGCTGTCTCTTCCCCATTGCCAGTTGGTCCATTACCAAGGTTGTGGACTAATTGTACTCAGGAACTTCTTTACATTCACAACTGTCTGTAATACTTTAATTGTTACAAGGCAAACACACCATGTATCATATGTTCTTCCTGGCTGATCTTCAGAAAACTTGTGCTATCTGTGGGGTTTGTTATTTGATTTTTCCCTCTGTGCTCTACCACCCAACATCATCCTGAGACAACTGAAAGAAGATATCTGTTAAATGAAGCAAAACCCAGCAGAGCACAAACAAAACTCCTCCAGGCTCCTTTAGTACAGAGTTGTGAGTGAATTATTTCCCTGCACCACCTTAACTTCAACTCCCACCTGCAATACAGTCCACAGACTCGGAGCCAGGGGACCACGATCCTCACGGCTCCTGGGGCTGCTTCCAGGGGTGCAGACTGGACCCAGGAGTCCTTCGCCTGCTCAGCTGCTACTGCTGCTAAAGAATCCAGCTAATCCACATGAAATAATTACCTAACACCTCTTCCTATAGAATCCAGCTCATTTTACACACCTCTTTTGTAGAAACAAAGAAACAATGAAAAAGCTTTTCCCTATCTTTTTGCAGGATATACCAACAACTTGCATAACAACCAACACCAACAAAGGAAAGAATAAACCTCCCTTAAAAGTCAATTTGATACCTGAAAAATCTGGTAGTCATGTAGATTCTAAATTCTACCTCAGTGTTTCACAGCAAAAATGTTCATAGAAAGCTGGTTACAGAGTGACCAACAAAATGCATTGCAGAAAATCAGAGTTTCTTCTCTCCCTTGCTGGCCAGTAACAATGTCCCACATGAATGCAGCATATCCAAAATAAATCTGGTAATCTGGTTCCATACAGGTAATTTTATTAATTGCTTTAATACGCAATTAAGGAATAGTCAGAGGGCTGCAGGGTTTTATAAGGCAATAATCCTGTTCCCTGGTGTACAGCTTTGTCCCGAAGAGTGGGCTATCCAACAAAAAAAATTAGCTGGATGACTGCCAAATCAAACAGCACCTTCTTCCCATTTTCAATTACGTATGAGTGGGGCAGAGTAACGAGGATATACTGGAAACTTTGACATTTATTTATTGAACATTTTTACTGAGAAGGAATTGCTGGCTGGCTAAACCGGAAACTATAATTTTACTATAGAAACAATCCCATAGAAAAGCAGGATCCTGCTGCTCAGCATGAAAGGAATGGCTAGAACCAATAAATTGACCCATCTAAGCTAGCAATGTTAAGGTAATTTCATTCAATGCAGCACGTATTTCAAAAATCCAACCCCCAAAAAGACAGTCTATATTTCAAAAATCTTTATGCCACACTGTTTTACACAGCACTGTCTGCTGGGGCCCAGCCAGGCTGTGTTAGAGCTCCCACAAAACCACTCAGAGAAAAAGTGTGCAGCATTTGTAGGGGCAAATTAAAAGATAAACCAAGAAGGAATTCAGAAGATTTTCTCCCCTTTCTGGAGTTTCTAGAGACTAAATAACCAAGAGATGAAATGGGGAAGAACTCACCACACTGAATGTTTTTTTTTCTTTTTGGATAGACCAATTGTTTTACCACAGCGGAGAAAAATGCAGGGAGAGTAAATGAAGAGGAAAATAGGGAAGTCAACATTCTTTGAAGCAACAACATATGGTGACCAGGCCTGAGAGATGGAGGTTATAAATCTTCCCTTGATAGAATTACCTAAAGATGAAATTGCAGCTTCAAGGGGCTTGAACTTTTCAATCCACACTAGGAGCTTGCAAATTGACCTGTCTGGTCACAGCTTTTGTGTTAACCTTCATTACCAAGGCTTCTCCATAAAGGCTCAGCACACTGAGAATTTTGGTGCTAATACAGATGTATTCAGCAGAAAGCATGGAAAAATTTGCACCAATCACTTGAAATAGGAAGAAAAATACGTGAACGTTGAGGATTAGAGCAAAATGCTGAATTGTTCAAAGAGCTGTTGTATGGGAAGGGAGAAGAGACAGGAGGCATGTTGCTGCTTGTTTCTTTGAGAATAAACTTGAGAGGATAAAGGACAAGCTCTTTAGTGTTCCAGCCACTATGACCCACTGCCCAAGACAGGTCAGGGAGAGGCTCCTGCTGTCCCATGTGTGCTTCTGGCTGGAAGCATCACCAGCCATGTGTGGTGAGTGACTGCCTGTCCTTGGAAAAACCATCCTCTGAAGCAGGTGCTTCCCCATCTGCAAGCCCCAAGGATGGGACACCACAGGACTAAGCACCAGGACTGTGCAGGAGGATGAGAGTACAGCAAACACCACAGCCACAGCCCTACCCCAGGAAACACCCCCCAGTTCCAAGGCATTTCTTACCTGTTAAGTTAAATAAAGCCTAACTCTGATTACTCCATAAGGTTACCATAGAGTTGGCTCTTCCCTAGATGACCCATCTTGTCTTTCCTCTGCTGAACAGGATGTCCTGGTAGAGTTTGAGGATCTTGCCTTTGTGTCCAGATTCTGAGTGAGGCAGCTGCTCTGACCTGGCTGCCCCATGCCCCAAATCCCTACAGGATGCACATTCCCCTCAGATTCAGCATCCCTGGTGGGTTTCACTGTCTGGCAGCAGCCAATGCTCCTGTCAGCAGAGCATGGTAAAGCTGGACTAAGATTAGCAAAAGTGATTTTGAAGGATCCAGATTTGGGTGCTGCTTCCAAGCTGTCCTAAAACTGCTTGAGTTTTAGAAAGTGGAGAACAGCCAACCCATAAAAACCAGGGAGCTTTTAAACATTCTGATTCTGACACTGAGTGGAAATGTCCAAAAATTGTTCTGAGAAATGTGACCAGTGACTGGGAAAAATACAGTAAAAAATCCCCCTCAAAAACCCATAGACATAAGGAGAGAGGTTGTAAAAAACCCACAGTTTTCTCCTTTACTATTACACTGAGCAAACAAAGAGCTTTGGAAAGCACTGCAATTAAGCACAAACCATCTATTAGAGGAGAGGTAATAACCTGTATTTGCTAAGTCTACAAAGATGCTGAATGTTTGCAGCAGCACCTCTAAGAAAGGGTTGTTTTGGAAGATGTGCTACAAAAATAAATGTCAGGGAGGTTATTGAACTGCAATGGTAGATACACATTTACACTTCCCTGTCCCTAAAATAAATGTATTCAGTCTCTCCTTTGTGATCCCAAGTAGCTAAATTATTTTTAAAATATTCATATCTGTTCTGAAATTACTGGATATTCTTATGAAATATTTTTATATAAAAGGGCAGGGTTAAAAACTAAAGGTAAGTGAATACACAAAAATTGAATAAAATGCAACACAGAAAACTTCACAGCATTAGCTTTTTCTAATGTTGATAAAAACAGACTTAATAAAATCAGTTTTGAGACCTTCAGTTATTGTACAGCAGTGGAAAACTGGAATGAAAAATGTGTTTGAAGGCAGAAGACTAACAGAAGAGTAAGAATTAAATATGAAGTCCTGTCACCGAAAGCTGCTACTGAAATTCCACTTATCACAGTAAGGTCTCCTTACAAGCACTGGAACTATTGCACACAGACATACATGTTGCAGTCTGTATTTGCTGCAGTGGGATTCATTTTAATGGAAACATTCTTATGAAAGGAAACTGCTCTTCCTGCTAACCTACATAGCACTGTAGAATATTCCCATTTGGAGAAGTGCCAAGCACAGCCCAGCTCCTCGGCTTATGTTGAGCTGTTTATTGATTCCAGTGGAACTGCACCAATTTAATCAGGTCAGGGAGCTGACCTCCCTATTCACAAAGTATCTCCAGATCAGCTTTTGTGCAAAAATTCATCTACAAAAATCTGTGCTCGATGTTATAAAGAAAAATGCAACAAATGTATTAGGGACCATCCTGATAAATCATTCTGTCCAACTGCATTGTGCTCTTCAGTGTCCTTGTGCAGCATGAGGAAAGGACATGGCTTATGGGATTGCCAGGTGGGAAAACAGGCATGATTTGGGACAATCAAACCCTTCTTTGGGTTTCTGATGCCACTGTTGTTTGTATAAATGCAGCTAAGTCATGCTTTGACTGATCCACTGAAAAGAAAAGCCTCACTGCTACTTTTGCAGCTGTTAATGGACTGAAATAACATGAATGAACATGAAATTCCATCCTCATTATTAACTCTGCATTCACTGGAGGCAAGACAAGAGCTCAGATGTGTTATTTTTTACTGCATAAATAATGCTATGGCGCTTCTTATGTTTGACATTCCTCAATACAAAGGAAGGAAAGTAGGACAAATGTAACTGAGATGAAAGTGTGACCCTCGTGCAGGATCAGAGCCTTGCCAAATTCCCTGTTCTGCCTGTAAAATTACATGGGCTAACTTCATACACAGCAGCTTCTACACATGTCCCCATAGTCCAAAGACAAATTAATCCTCAGAGCATCTAAGTAACATCTGGAGTTACACAGAGGGTGGAGAGAAAGCAATGCTGGCTCTTGTCTGGCTCTGCAGAAGGGACAAACTTTTCCACTTGGATTAAGGTCTCTGCGTGGTGCCAAAAGTCAAGGTGTAAAACACATTAAAACTGAACAAAAAACATTAAAACTGAACAAAAAATGACATAAAATCAGGTACTGCATACCTGGATAGATGCAAAATCCCCAGAAGCACAAGCTCCAAGAATAGCAGCACCCACCAAAACAGACTCCACTTCTTTGGACAGCACAACAGGCTTGCCTGCAAAGGGAAGAGCCAGGCCTCTGTTAGGGAACACAGCAGCTCTATAAATAATTAAAACCAAAAAAGACAAACAAAAAAGGAATCAAAAAGGGCTTGAAAACCATTCCTCAAAACCCCATTCAGAGCTACATCCTGCTGTAGATTAATGTAAATCTCTCTGCTCTGTGGTTCCAGGCTCCAAGAAAAATGCAGCATTTAAATAAAATCATTTTAGCAAAATATTAATGCAGAACATAAAGCACACAAAAAACCCCAACCCCCCAGATCTTTGACACTGGCTTTTTATCTCACTCAAAGGGCTTGGTATAAACCTGTTACCCACACCCTCCAAACCCACGTGCCTATTAAAAGTTGACCTGGAGGGGAAAACAAGGCGGTCTCCTTTTTATTTCTTTTGCAACAAACAAAAAAAGATTGTTTGTGTTTGGTTTTAAACATACAGCCAACAAAGCCAGTCTGGTTTTGCTGGAAGACATGAAAATATGAGTAGTAAACCTTCTCAAGGTATGTATGAAATAATAAGAGAAATCTTGTCTTCCAAATTGTGCAAGATACTCAAAAACCAAATTAAAACACTGGAAGAACAAGCAAACAAATATTCTGAAGTAGAATTAAAAACTAGCATTTCATCACCCATGGGTACTATAGTGAACATACTTTCCCTTGGTTTATGCAGAATTTTCTAAGACCTGTTTCACTACTGTAAAGAAAGGCAGAAAAAGGCTAAAAAAAACTAATAAAAATCAGCCTGCTTTCTTAATTCTCCTGAAAAATCTAAACCAACAGCATAAATCTAAATACTTTTCTAGCTGCACTTCAGATGCTTACCCTCACTAAGCTGAAAAATTAAATATTCCTGCAGTATTTGGCATGTGTCTCCATTTCCAGCACTGAGATAATGTCATTCAGTGAACGATGATGCAAACACAGGGGTGGGAGCACACATTCCTGCTCAGAACAGTCTCCAGGATATTATGCCCCAAAAAATGCTGCTCCTGAGAGCCAGCTGTAAGATTAGAAGGAGCTGAAATTTGGGTGAAGACCTAAAGTGAGCCACAAACAACTCCTATAGAGGAAAAAGGCAAATGCACACTTTGCAAAATGAGAAATGAAACTGTTACTATAAAAAGTAATTACTGACACAAAGCCAGTTCCCCTCACACCAGGCATCCAGTTACATGATGCAAAGTTTGCTCTGTCACCTGAGCATTCCTCCAGTTCAGCTGAAGCACAGCTCAGGACTTGGGTCAGCTTGGAACAGCAAATCTAAAGCTCAAGCTCAAAGCTCCGTGGCTCTTTGCCAGGCGTCAGTGAGCAATTTTCAGTGTGCTCTAAAATTTACTGCCCATTTCCCGCATCGTCAGAATGAATACGGAATTCTTACCAGGCAAACAAAAAGATCAAGATACTTTTTAAGTGGCCTGTGGAATTATCTATTGGATGTCTGCATGGCTGAGTCATGGGCATTTGTAGCTAACAATAATATATTCAGATTTTTTTCTTTTCAGGAAAGAATGGGGGATTGATCCTGGAATGTTAGTTATTTTATCTGATAGGCTCTAATGAGTTCAACACAACCAAGAGCATTTCAGTCAGATGAACTCTGACATCCCTTGTCAGTCACTGATTTTACAAATGGGGGAGAACTCCAGACTGCAAAAAGGCCTTTTTGTACTGAATTATACTTGGCCATTAGTTACAGTCAAAGAACTTGTGATTACATTTTAATCAGAATACCTTTTCACAGATCTTTTCTTCTACACATCACAACCCAGCAGCCCAACTCTACATGTAGCTGAAATTCACCTAAAACATTTTGAGTTCTTGAAGGAAAGGCCAGGACTTAACATCATTTTTCACAAAGCATCACTTTGACTACAATATATTTAGTGAATTTTAAGGTCAACAGGCATTCTGCTTTTTGCTTGTCCATCTCTGTTTTCCTCTCAGATAAGTACATAAAGCACATTTTCATTTTCTTTCCTGCATCAGGGTTATAAAGTGTGGTTTGATGTCAGAGCAAGTCAGATCTCCAGACCTAACACCCCAAATGTAGGCCTTAAACTTCATTCATGACAGCTTAACTGATCTTAATTTGAAATACACCCAAAACACACATCATTCAATGCTTCTCTGAAGGCCTTTACACTAAATTTTGTTGTTTTTTCCACATTCTTTAAAGTATATTCAACTGACTTGCAGGTGTGCTGAGATGTCCAACACACACAGGCTGAAGGGAGACCAAAAATACCGTGGGGGCCTGAGAGCTCCTCTTGTAGTGCAACACACACCCAGGGCCTTCCACCCACCAGGAACTGTACAAAACCAAGTGCAGCACCTTGCAGGAGCAAGGATCCAGATGACGTCCCCTGAACCACATCAGTGACACAGACATGGAAGCAATTCAGGAAAGAATTGTTCTATAGAATGGATACAATGCCCAGCAGGAGCAGGAAGTGTCACAAGTCAAATAGGATGAAGCCAATAGAATATTTTATTGCACACTTTTTTGGCCATGCAGCAAAATACAGCTCTATATAAAGGAAGTCTTTATTCTTCCAAAGACAAAGGACTTAGACACTTAAAATAAAAGTATTTAGCCTCCTTTCCCTGCACTTCCCCAAGCTTACCAGTAATGTCAGCATGCATCTGCACAAAGAGAGGGTTCTTGCTCAGCCCACCACACAGGAACAGCGTGGTGATGTCATGTCCTGCAGCCTGCATCGCCTCCAAAATATGTCTTGTTCCTAACTTCAAAAAGAGGGGAAGAAACAGAACCAGATGAGCACAGGAGAGCAGCCACAGGAACAGAACTACACCTGCATGGCAAAGACATCCCCACCAAAACCTTCTCTTTGCTTTGTGCAACAGCATCTGAAAATCCATCTCAGTAAAGAGGTTTCAGTTCTGAAGCCAAATGGCAAAACAGAACAAAAAGAGAACAGCAAATAAAAAACTGTGTTTTCTGTCTTTTCAGCAAAAAGGAAAACCTGAAGAATTTTGTATTGGCTTAACTATTTCTCTTGGCCTTTGCCCTATGCAAAAAAAAATGTTCCACTTCATGGCTGGGTTAATTGAAATATCTTGAATGCAGGCATATTTTAAACTTTTTGTTTACAGTCTCCATTCTGAGAAACTCACATCAGAATGACAGAAGTACATGCTTTGCCATTTCCAAAAAAAAATCTTTTCTCTTTTTATTTGCTTTGCTTCCCTCCTCACTGAAGTCAACCTTCTCTCTATTTCCCTTTTGCAAGAATATTTTCTGTTTCTTTGACAAACTGTTTGACCAAAAATAATTCCTAGCTCTTTATGATACCTTGGAAGTTAAGTTTGAAGCTCAGACTTGACAAAATGTCAAATTCAAGGCAAAACGTTGCCCAGGCTGACTCTTTGTAGGCAGATTCCCCACAAAACTCAATCTGGTCAGAGTTTTCATGAACTGTTATTTAAGTTTTCTTTAGGCCATGCTCCAGTTCATTAACAGGGCTGCAGCTGCAACAAACCCCTCTTCAAATAAAAGCTACTGAAAAATGAACTTGCACGATTCCACCAGGCTGAAGACATCCACAGTGAATGCCCAGCACTGTTCTGGACATGCCTTCAAATGTATTTTGATTTTTAGACAAGCAGTTCAGAGGAACCTGAGCAGCCCCAGCCCCAGCTGACTGAATCCATCGCTTCCCTATTGACACAGAGGGCTGATTTCCAAATCGCACAGCCACGATTTTCATTATGGAAAAATAACGTGCTCCAAAAGGAGTCTGTCTGCTCAGAACAGGCTGGACAGCCACAATTACATCTCTGATCATGTTCTCATCCGTCCAACTGTTGCACTGCATTTTGCAGTGAATAGTTAAAGGGAGATTCTCTTTCACTGCTTCTGAAATTCAAATTTATGAACAACTTCTCTCACAACATACACATGTCAAAGACCCTGAGAAAGAACATGCTGTGAAAATTATTTTGTGTTTACCTGCCTGGAAAATTGTATTCACACAGCAATTTAAATTAAAGCCAGACTTATTTCACTGTGGGTGGGGGGGAACTAATTTAATCCTGGATTGGAGAAAATGCAAATTGAGGGGCTTCAAATGCAAATTTTATATAAAAAGGAAAAAGCATCTCCTGCTGAAAAGAAAACTAGAGATTAACATTCTGTGGGCAGGCCTACACTTTGTACAAGATTCTTACATAGGTTTAAAGTTTATCTTGCACCCATTGAAGACAGCTAATGGTACAGGATTACTACAACTGTTTCCTTCAATAAAAGTGAAGCTAAAATTGGGAGTGAAAATTTAATTTCCTAGGTATCCCATTAGCTATTAGTAAATATATTTAGTCAAAACCAATGTTCTCTGTCTACTTTTTAGTTACTGTTTCAATAATGCTTTGGGGAAAAAAAATAATTTCCCTTAATTTACAGTGAAAAGAAAACTACAATATGGCCTTTTTACATCAAATCAGCCCAATCAGCTCTCCAAAAGATATGCAGCTGCTGAATTTACTGTTCAAGACAGTATTTGTGTTTTACAATAAAGTTGGAGCTGTATCATATAATGAGATAATAGGTGACTTTCCCAGGATTTCCAGCAGAGAAGGTTTCCACTTCGTTAGCACGAGATAATCGCAGGGCACCTGTTCCAGACTGGGAAGTTCCTTTCAGGGGCAGGATCAGTCCCTGGCATTGTTTAACCTCTCCTCCACATTCTTCTTTCAATGGTGGGATTATACTGAAGCATCAGGTATAACCCAGCTACATTCATCTGCAAAAGGCTCCAAACTCACAACAATGAATCCCAGGCTGGGGTTAAATTCTCATTATTTGCTGAAGAGGGAGGGTTAACACATAAGATGTACAATTCCCAGTAAATTTACAGCAGCCGCCCACCCTCTCCATCCCAGATGGCTGACCCAGCCTAGAAAAGTTGTTGTTTAACCAGGAGAGGAGTTTGGAAGTTTTCCAGCTGAGCAGAGTTTTGTCAGGAAAACTCCCCAATTCATCAGACTGTTCGTGTTTTGCAAAAACACCTCAAGTTCAACAAATTAAAAAAAATAAATAAATAAAACCAAAAAATTTGCAGAAAGGATGCAAAAGAGATGTGGATTTTGGTCACGAGAGGGCTGGGAACAGCACGTCCCACTGGAAACACCCTGAGCCAGGCTTTCACCTCAAAACTTCTCAAGAACTGGAAATCCTGAATTCGACAAAAAACCGGGGCAGGCAGAAAGGTATTCCAACAAAATTCCCCATCTCCACGTGCTGGCAAACGGGAGGGACATTCCCAGCCTCCCTGCCCTGCCCGCTTTTGTCCAAGCAGGGCCGCGGGCTGGAACTGCTCCCTCGGGGCAGGGACAGAGGGGGGAAGATCTGCCCTGGTGGGTCTGAACCACAGCCCCTCCCCTGCTCAGCCTGGCACAGAGCTCTGCCTCACCCACTGGGCAGGCAGGGCAAATCCATGGATATGGGAACAATCTGAAGCTGAGCCTTTTCAGGGCAGCGCAGGGTACCCTTTGTACAATTGCCAAAGCTTTTCTCCCCCTCTCTCAGCCTCTCTCTAGACAGCTGGGATGTTAACACTGCTCCTTGTACTGTCAGCCTCCTCCCTCACATCTGCACCAGAGGCAAAAAGCTCTGCTTACAGAATTGCCATAAGGACAAGATTTTTTAGGGGAGTATCTTCCCCACAGTCTGTTGATTACCCACCAGTTGGGAGTGGTCACCAATGTGAGCAAACAGTATCTTGCACCTTTAAGAAGCCCATTAAGTGAACTCGTGTATTGTTAGAAATCTGGTTAGCAGAAGGGAACCATCAGTCTGCCACAGAACACGAGACAATTAATTTCTTCTTTTATGCACTAAGAATGTCTTACAGCAATGGCTTGGATCGTGGCCAAGTAGATAAGGGCAAGTTCATCCAGACCCCGAGACAATGTTAGTCCAACAACCTGTGCAAAGATCAAAAAGATGTAAAAACCCAGTCAAAGTAAAACTCCATTATTTTCTATGGCTTCTTGTTGTAACAAGTTCTAACTCCAAGCCTTACTCCTGTGAGCTGTACACATAATGTTATGTTAAACATGTTATTCCTGATCTGGGGAAGAACCACATAAATTATCCTTGCCCCTTGTGAAGAAATAAAGAACAAACAGCATATTGTATGGGATTAGAGATAGATTAACTCTGACAGTTTTATGTTATGACTCAGATATTGCTCGTGAATGAATTTAATGTAATAATATGAAGATGCTATTACATAAAAATAACTTTTTAAAAGCATTTCTCCCCCTCCCTCTCAAGCACCCTAGCACTGAAACACAATTAATAATTAAATACTGTATCTTAACCTCCTTTGCTGTGACATAAATCAATACTGCACTGTAGTTACTCTGGATTAATATCAGGCAAGACCTGAAGGCAGACATAATTGTGACAGAAAAAATGGGTTGCTATTACCAGTATTTGCATACAGCCATCATACCAAGGAAATTCTGATTCTGCTGCAGCATATAATTCTTTCATAAAATAATGGAGGTTTTATTAGGATCTAAAAATATATAGGTACTTTTTTTTTTATGTTTCCCTCATTTGTGGTTTAAAACATGCTGCAGTGCTTATGCCTTTCCTGTCTCAGCCTTAAATACAGCAGATTTTGGTGCTGGTGAGTAGCTTGAGAGGCTCACTTGAAGGACAATTTGCCATTTTGAAGGAGATTTTTGCATTAATCACCAGTTATTTTGGTATCACCAAATTATACCCTTACGATACCCTTCTGTTACAGTTCTGCACAGCCCTGGCTTGTGAGTGAGCTGATCTACCACTGTAAATTCCATGAAGAGGAACACCCAAACTCTGAAAGATGGGCTGAAAAGCTGTCTAAATCAACCACCTATCATCAGAATAATTAATTCCTTTCCCAGACAGGTCTACCCAAATTTGTGTTGAAACTCATCGCAACAAATGCGCAGAATTTGGTACACAGGTGAGATAACAACAGCAAGAGCTGTGAAATGTGATTCCTAGGAAAGGTACTGGGACACACACAATTCCTCATGTTTTTAGAAATTTAATGTGGCTGTAGTGATATCTCAAGTACAATGATCTCTGGTTTTCTACTGAAACATCAGCAATGCAGCAAGAAACCCAAATCCTTTGGGATAGTGTAAATAGCTAAGGAGGAGTACGCTCAAAATTGAAGAAAAGCTCCTTCCAAACTGCCTTTTTTTTTTTTACCCTGTATTGACCTTTTTGCAAAGACAGGCTGTTTCTTACCATGCCCTTTAGTGTCAGATCTGTTAAGGGAGATCTGTTACCATGGAAATCTGGCCAAACATGTAAATCAACAGTGAGGAAACCCACAGGCAAAGATTTCTTAATCAGATCCAGGTGACTGTTCAAGTATGTATATATACTGTGAGCACTGCAAGAAAAACAAGTTGGGAAAAGAGGGGGGAGGTTATTCATCAAACATAAAACATTTGTACTACCATCAAATGCAGGAACCCCATCAAAGCACAGCAAAATCCCACTGCCTGCCAAGGCCATGGCACTGCAGGGATGTCTCTGTGCACGTGTGCTCAACAGGCCATCAGAATTCCTGATTTTCCCGGGATGAGGGGAGATAATGTGACCTTGAATTTGTCCACTGACTCCTAAGGGTCCCCAGAGCTGTTTGAGATTTGGGGGCTGCTGCTGCTCCTCTCCCACAGCTGAGAGGGAGGAGTAGGAGGATTCCAGACAGAAATGAAAACCAAATTCCTGTGCAAATGTTTAAAAATTTCTCTGATTAATCAATAGTGCTGGATGTACAGCTTTCCTTTTTTAAGCCATAATTATTTCAATGTGTGTTATGATTAAAATGCAGCACTAAGGGTGGAGGAGAGAAAGTGAGTGGCTGCTATTTTAGGGAGGAGCTCAACATGGGCCTAAATATGACTGTATCTAAGTTCAGATGCTACACCCAACTCCACAATATCCAACAGACTTTTTTCCTGGACTTAGGACTAATGGTGAATTCTTCAGTGCCTTGGCTTGCAATGACTCTAGTGACATTCCATTTTAAAAATGTTGCAATTACACTCTGAATATTTTTTTTCAAACTCTCATCCTATCACAAACAAACCCATATATATTTTCCAACTCCTTGGAAATCTCCAAGTGGGGCATTTAATTCTAGACATGTGGGTCAATAATAGCATCTAACGCTAATTACAATTGATTAGTCATTGTCTCATCCACTGCAGACCCAAACAGTGATATTCATTTAGCCTCTACATGTATATTCAATCATGCACTAATGAGATCCCTAAGGGAATTTGGCATATGCTTTACTAGTTTGACTTCTGACCCACTAGCAGCTGTATATTTATACTTTGCATTCAACCATTCAGCTGCATGTTTTTTCAATTATACCTTACCATGTGTACACTATCAGAGGGCATCATTCAAAATGAAGTACACTTGGAAGACATTAAAATAACTAATTTACATCCTTATTCACGTCCTTTAAAATGTACTTTATGTGTCTTCCTGGACCTGAATTATGATAATTTGGAGGTCACCATCACTTTTTTCCCGTTGTTGTAAAAGTGGCCCTGTTTTTTCTGTCCCTAAAGACTCTACTACAAGCAGTACATGCTAAGGATAAAGTCATTTTAATTCCAGTCTCAGGCATGGCTTGACTGTTGGGAAGGATAAAAAAGGAAAGCTTCACTCAACCACAGACCCACCAGACATCCCAGCTTCTTTCTCATCTCTATCCTGGTTGATAGCTCTCACAAGGATTAGCCATTTGTGCAGCTCTGTCAGAACACAAGCACTGAACAAAAGGAGGCTGAAGTTGAGCCAAATACGCTTAAAATCCACATAACCTTGGAATTACACTTTTTTCCACACCTTTTCACCTTTTTTTTCCAAAATATAGATAAAGGCTCAAGGCACTACATTTGGACTGAGTGACCAGCAAAATCCTTCAAACACTTGCCAGTTCCTCGTTTACCACCTTTGTGTTTAACACAGTATAACACCACCAGCTCCTGGAGCTTTTTCTCTTCAGTTCTATGAGAAGGTATCAGTGGCAGCTGCCTCTGACCTGCAGAGCTGAGCAGGAGCTGCTGCCATGAAAAAGGAACTGTGCTGAAAGCAGAGAATAAGAAATCAATGCAAGTCTGCTCAGAGTTATGTTCATACCTGGGACACGACTTCAGAAAGCAACCAGAGGTTGGTATTTAATCTGTTCAGGAATCATGGAAGATGCCATCAGGTATCTTTCAGGGAAAAAAAAAAATCTAAAAATCCCAGATTTCTGAATTGAAAAAAAAGGTTCTAAACCATCTAGAGTTACAGAAAACTGCCAAATATGATTATTATGTTCTGCTAGAAAGATCCCAGAATAGCTGATAGATCCCGTGTGTGTTAACTTCAATGCTTTCTTTTCAGGAGATCTCTCTTTAGATAGGGAAATGACATTGACATCTATAGGAAAGGGAATTCTGCCCTGAAACATCACTTCACCAAGTGCCAAAGGACATAGAAACTTTGCTGTCAGTTAGGCACTTTTCTTCTCCAGAGATTAGAAATGGTCACTCTAGAAAACAGAATTATTTAAACTTAAAAGCAGAAATTATCATATTCTTTAATTTTTAAAAATTTTCTACTCTAATCTATCTGTACAGAATTTAACAGAGCAGTGATGACTAAATGTCAGATGTACACAAGGTGTAGGATGAAGAGCAAAAGTGATACATCACAGCAATTTCTGCTACTCACTGAATTGCCTGAAAAACCCCACGTTTTGGTGCTCACAGATTTTGCCCACCAGATTGACCAAATGCTAAATTTAAATTGTCCAGAAAATCCTCCTGTAATCCAACCCTCTCCAGTTCCAGTAAAAGAAGGGTGAAAAAAGAACCCAGGAATAGGACTGGGAGGGTTGCACAAGCCTGGCCTTCAGCAGCAGTGGTCAGAGCTGGTTGTCTGAGCCTCTCACGCCCTTACAAGTCACCACAAATCTCTGCACCGGTGCAAAACACAGCTGGAAATCTGCTCTGGTGTGGGCAAAGGAGAGTTTGCACAGGGAACCTCCTGAGATCAGCTGCTCAGCAGGGACCTGCAGCTCCAAACCTGCTTCTTAGCAGCATCAGCAGAAAGGGAGGACAGGTTTGGGGAAGCAGAAGGAGTTGATAGGCAGCAGCAAGCAAGAGGCACGGATTTGTGACCTCTGATGTTCTTTTTTTAATGAGCTACACATGCATGTGCTTAACTCTTCACTGCACTGCACCCAGCATGGGAAGCAAAGGCAGCATGGAATTGCACACCAAAGTATGGAACTCTCATTTGCAATGGCTGAACAGGATTCAAATTCCTACACCCACACAGAGAATAATAAACCAAATTCTCTGAACTATTCTGCTGAGAATTCCAGTGAAATAATTTATCATCACCAATAGCCCTCCAAAACAAGATACCATGTTTGAAGGGAGCCTACAAGAAAGATGGAGAGAGACAATTACAAGGGCCTGGAGACATAGGGAATGGCTTCAAACTGCCAGAGGGCAGGGCTAGATGGGCTATTGGGAAGTAATTCCTCCCTGTGAGGGTGGGGAGGCCCTGGAACAGGTTGTCCAGAGAAGCTGTGGCTGCCCCATCCCTGGAAGTGTCCAAAGCCAGGTTGGAGCAACCTGGGATAGTGGAAGGTGTCCCTGCCCATGGCAGGGGGTGGGACTGGATGGGCTCTCAGGTCCCTTCCAACCCAAACCAGTCTGGGATTCTGTGTATTAATTATATGACTTCATGTAAGTAAAACATTATCCAGAGTTTGGACCAACAGCAGCTGCTACTTGCACCTCTGATGAGGCTGAAGTTTGTGAACCATGTAAAAATAGGAAAAAATAAGGAGGAAAAATAAGTTCAAATTTCAAAGTTCTTGATTTTTGTTTGTTCAAATTAAATTCTTCAAATTTAACAAATATTTGAGAAGGACGGGGAGAAAGAGGATGAGAGAATTAATATTGTTTAGTAAATTTATAGCTATACCAATGCTTCATTAGGAAAGTGATATCTGGAAAGCATTACAAAAATACCATTCAGCAAATTAACTTCATAAAATATTACCACTCTTTTTATAAAACATTACAACTCTTACTATCAGTGCTATTCTCCATTTTACTAACTGCAGGAGACTCAAATCCAAAGTTATGACACCATACCCTTGGATAATATGGAGTTCTACTCCCAATATTCTGTGTTTAGTGTCCTGTTCACATCACAGTCTCAGTTTTTGCACTGTGGCATTAGCTGTGGTCAGTCAGCTCAGCATCAGACCCAAAAGACACAAGTAGGCTACTCAATAGGCATTTTTCCAGCACAAAAAAAATGGTTTATCCTGGCATTACAGACTAAACTGTTTGTCTTATGTTTGTGCTTCAAATAGGGGCACTGGCAAAATGGCCTGAAAGCCAGAATTTTGAAAAGGACCCAGTTCAATCTTTATTCCAAACATACACAGATGCATTTATTTCCTGATTTCCTTTTGCAGAGAACAACAAAGAGAATTCTAGGAAGCATGAATCTGTTTCATATTGAATGAAGTCCAATACATTTCTGGGAATCCTGGTCAAGTTCTTAACAAACAAGTAAGGCAGTGGGCCCTGCAAGGCAAGGAAGGGTCATCCAGAGAAACCAGGTAGGGCTTTATCTCCCCGGGGAGGACTGAAACTAACTCTGTAACTACACGTGCTTAATCCATCTATCACGACTGACCCTGCCTCTCAGACCAGAGGGAGAAACTGAAGGGAAAATGCCAAGTTTGCTGGTTTTTTTCTTTAATCTAAGGAGGAAAAAGACATTAAAAGAGAATCACATTTTCATCCAACGTGCCCAGCTGTTCAGCTGAGACCTCTCTGGGAGTGATGTGAACCATCTTAGCATGAATACAAGCCAAAAAAGCTTGAGAAAGTCCAGGCCTGACAGAAGTGTCTGAACTGTCTTCATCCACTTCTAAAGCAGAACAAGCTCAAATTCCACATCACACACAGCCTCTGGTTCAAGGAATCCTGGAGTTACCTCCAAGTCACCCCTCCATTTTACGTTTTGTCTGAAAATCCATCCTGGGTTTCTCTGTTCTATTTGTGCTGCCATGCAGGAGTTTCCCATACAGTGGCTACACCTTCCTTTAGATGACTCTTTCAAAAATACTGAGTAATATATTCCTAATTAAGCCATATCTCCTCCTTAGACCTTAATTGTTCCACCTACAAATTAAGACACATTATTAGCCCAAGGCATGGAGATCTGCTGAACAGGGCTGGTGCTATGGAATCAAGAAATACCCTGGCCTGGATAGAAAAGCTGAAAAGCAAAAAGTTAATATCATTACTTAGATATGCCAAAGGTATCTGAGGGGAGTTTAAACCTTTTCTTTTTGAGCAATCACCTGGAAAGTCTTCGTAAATACTTCCAGCCCACTACCAGACTGTTAATTCCCCTGATTCAGAATGAGGACACTACTGGGAATACAGTGTGCATCAGTTTGTAAGGCAGGGATGTGATAAAGGAATAAAACAGTGACCTGGCTGCAGCTTTTGCCTCTAATTCTGGAAAGGCGACATGGCCTTGCACCACATGATCGATCTGAAAAAGAGAAAAGCAACATTTTGGGGATGATTACATCTTAAAAATTCAGTCCTGGAAAAGGGAAAGGCAGTATCATAGCTCTAAAAGAGACAAAAGAGCTTCTAAATTACTCATGAAGTGTTAAATCCTAGACCTAGAGAAGCCAATGGCAAAACTCCCACTGACATTCAGGATTTGGCATATAAACACTAAGAAAAACAACCAACTTTGCACCAAACCCAGGCCAAAATCTAAGCATGCAGCTCCTCAGTCAGGAGAGCAAGGTGTAAGGATGACTTTTTTCCTGTCCTCTTGTCTCTCCCATTCTGCATACATATCCTCATTGGAATTCTACCAGAAGCATCTTCTTGGCCCAAACCCCTACATCTTTCTCTATCACACTGTTATGATAAAACACGAGGTGTGTTGTCATCCTGATAGATGCTTCATACATTCATTGCAGGAAACAAAATGTATACCCTGAGAAGCAATTACTGCTATAAAAGAAGATCAATATAAGCTCTGCCTTATACTGAATTTATAAATCAGCTTGTCCTTCCACTCCAGAGTGGCTACCATTACTCACAAAACAAAGTATCAGATGGAATAATATGGGCTTTTAAGACAATAATTCAGCAGGTTTTGTGGCCTCTTGGTAATATCCCATCAGAGATGACAGTAAAAGCTAAGGAGGCAAAACTAGAGCTACTCAAGAGCACTGAGTGTATTTGGCAATACTTATTGGCAGCAAATCACATTAGTATTTAATCTTTAACAGCACGAACCATAGTCCTGAACCATACAATGAAAAATACACACACGGGAACATAGCAAAGAAAATAATACATGTCTGTTCTTCCTGAGATTGGCATCAAAAACAGAGCTCAAACCAGAATGCACCAGAAACACAGCTCAGGCCTGAACTCTGCAATCCTGCATCATCTCTTCAGAACACAAGGGCAGCTCCTAAATTCAGAATTAAATCTGTAAATGAGTATCACATATTGGTGTGTGCTATGAAAACACTGTTACACAAAACTTTTACAGGAGTTATGAAGTTTGATATTTAAATGCCCTTAATTCAAGCCATGGCCACATGAGGGATGCATCTAGAAACCCTTTTCTGCTATTTTTTATTTCACAGTTTGTAATGATGTCATGCCATCCTTTGTTGTGCAGTATCTTTCTTCTTATAAATTTTGAAAATACAGTGTAAAACCCCATTAAATATACAGCTAAACAAGAATTTTCAGAATGAGGGACTTCTTAATTCTTCATTTGCACTCTATCTAAAACAGTTTTCAAAATCCAACTGGTTTCTTTTGCAGCTGTATCAAAAAAAAAAAAAAAACCAGAGCTTTTTAAAGGGAACTGTATCAGTTTTACTTTTAAGATGTTTGATCAGACTTCAAATTTTATGGAAATAATTCACCTTGGGGCATTGATCAAGCAATGGAAAGAATCCCTAAACATGTCCTTATTTTTTGTTTGTTTTCAGAAAACTTTAGGTGTGAGGAAGCAGGAGCTTTGAAATGACAGAGATAATAAATGCAATGTACCCTGCACAGTGCACATGGCACTGTCTCCTCCCATGGCTCCCTACGTGTTTTCTGTTCATACCACCTCAAGAAAATCACATGGGATATTCCAAAAGTGCTTTAATAAGACACTTTCCCTAATATTCCTCACAGTGCTTCAAACTGGCTTTTGCTATGGGTCCTAACAAGACCATTCATTTTTTCCAGTAGTTTCTTTAATGATTCAGAAATGTCTTGTTCTCTGGTACAAGCAAGGAAAGGATTTTAAAAATCATCATTTTGAAAAGCCCTAACTCTCATTGTACATTTTAAGTGTGGAACCACTGTGAACCAGCCAAGAAAAACTACTGACTGGCTGTATCCTGTCTGGAGCTTAGATAAGTGTATTTACCTGCTTGGGATTCAGCACACGGAACCTTCCCTCTCAAAAGTGTTCTTGCAAAGCAACACACAAGATTTGCCATTTTGCTTGGAAAATGGTGGTGTTATAAGCATATGTTTATTATTTTATATAGATATTGTTTCGTTTTATGTCTGGTTGTAGCAGTTATTTGTAAAATGGGACACTTTTTGGTTCTAGCCCAGTCTCAACTTGAAAAATTTAAAGCACACACATCCCATCTGCTGCAAAAGCAGTTTTAAGCCACAAGGCTAAGGATGGGCTGGAGATGAGGTGGAAAGACAGGCTGCAGGAGGAGGAATGACTGTGCCACTGAAGCTGTGACACAGAGGAATGTCAGGTTGACGTGGCCAAGGAGGGAGCACAGAAGGGATCCCCATTCACAGCTCAGTTTGGGGTGTGTCCAGGCTTTCCCATCCAGGAGGATTTGTGCCTCTCATTCAGTGACTGTTCCATATGGAATGTATAAATGCAGTGATGCCCCAATGCATTTCCTGGCCATGTACTCCCATCTCCAGGCTTTTAAAGAGGTGGGTGGTGCTGAGTCAGAGAGCGATTACAGCTGCAATTGGTGACAGACCAAACCCACCTGCACATGGGACTTTCCAAGAGGACACCCACAGGCCTGGGCCTGTCTCCTGCAGCCTCTCCAGAGGCCCTGCAGGTCAGCCCTGAGGGCAGCCAGTGTTTCCACAGGTTGGGCCAGATGCCACAGGCAGCCCCAGAAGCTCCAGGGTTAAGCAGTTACTAAACTCTTGCTGACACCTTTGGACTCGAGCCTAAATACTGTTGTGTACCTGTAGCCTTTCTTTACAGTTGATATTAGTGTTTTAGTTCTAACTGCCTTCCTGTAAATAAGAAAATTAATTTTTTAATGAACCCAGCTTGGCTTTAATTTTTGTTGGTAAATTAGATTAACCTAATAGTGGTAGACTCTTTGTAGGGAGGAGAGAACTGAGGTGAAGGAATAATATGTTGCTGTATTACTATTCTGTCCATACATCTTTCATTTATGGTCATAAATGAACACAACTGATCTATATAATACAATATCTATTTCTTCATATTTCTTCATATATTTTTCTTCATCTCAAAGTCTGTTTCAGCCTCCTGCTAAAGTAAAGAATGAAGCCTATTTGCCTGTAAGATAATTACAATAACCATAACCACCACCATAAAAAAAGGAAGACGTGCCCTGTATGTAATCCCCTATCTATATGCAAATTAACATTATGTAAGAGACATAACACTCATCTAATTGTTAATTGCTTTCAGCAGCCTAGTACATCCCATGATCTTACAGAGGTGTTTCAGGTCTGAATTGCCAGTGATGGTATCCCAAGACCTGTCCGTGGCTCCAAACACTCACCAGTTTTCCTGTAGCACTTTGGCCTCCCTCATTCAACCACAATCCAGGTACCATTGCAGAGAAATATGGTCCCCAAACACCAGGCACAAAAATGGGGCTTTCACTGACCTGGAAAAGCAACAGAAAGCTCTGGTGAATCAAAGTGCTTGTCAAAGTAGGAACTTCACAATTAAAGCTTCGAAGCTATCAGAGTCCAGTACTGAGACAATTCCTGCTCCTCCTCTGGAGTTACCAATGGAAGTGGAGATGTACAGGTAGAGATTTACTCTAAAAAAATGTGGAGAAATGTGTTCCCCCATTTACATGATTTTTGCTGACAAGACACACCTGCCCCCACTTATCCCCACTGACAGAACAGCTGGACCGGGCCAAACAGAAAGTATGAAATTTCAGGAATAGGAGCTGTATTTTACAGGGAGAGGGAAACTGCCTCATTTCTCCAGAAAAAGGCCTTATTTAGAGTGACCAGTAGGATACAACACTCTGCTTGATTGTCAGCAGCAAACACAGCCAATGCAATTGCCAATAAGAGCGTCCAGAGCACCCATCCTGTACATTTGGAGAGTTCAGAATCAGGAGGGAATCCTGCTGACAGAGGACAGTGATGTCCCCTGAGGTCTGCCATCAGCTCCCAAGGCTGGGAGTGGAACCTCAAGTTCCAGTGCCCTCACAGCACTGCCAGGAGAGTTGGGTGCCTCAGGTAGAAGCTGCAAACCTGGGCTGGGATCTGCCTGGGTTCAATAGGAAACGTGCCTGGGCAAACACCAGATTCTGCCCCTTACTTAGGCTTAGCTTTCCACAAACCACTCCTTGCTTCACACTTGTGAGGGCAGATCAGGCAGGTATCTGAGCACTGGCTCCCAGGCACGGAGCAGGGCCATGCTCTACCACTTGCACACAAACAGCCCCGGCACAGTGACGGCCCCTGCACTCCCTGCTTCAGTGGTTAGACCACTCAGGATGTGGGAGACACTGCTTCATTTCCTTTCTCTGCTTCAGAAGATGCAAATTACCAGTTTATAAGGGTGGAGGGCATTTTCCTTCCTCTTACAAAGTGGTTCCACTTTCAATAGACCAGACAGATTTTCTAGACTTCTTTCTGGTTCTGCAGAAAGTAACACTCTCCAGTCTAGCAAGTAAGGCCCAGCACGCACCAGAAACTGAGATGGTGGAACTTGGGTCCCAGCACTTGCTCCAAAGACTAATTGTGAATTCCCCACTGGTTGAACATGGAATTCTTGCAGCAGAGGCTGGAGGAGACAGGCCATCCATGCCCTGCCAGGCTACCTGCTTCTCTTGGAAGCAGGATCCATGTTTCCTCCTCTTCCAGGACCACATATATATACCCAAGTTAGACACAGCCATGATTTCACTGGGAAAAGAGAACAGCAGTGCAGTCCTACACCATCCCATGATTTATGCTGCACTTCCCACTGATGATGGCTAAATCTGCAACTGTGTGTTCTAGAAAGTGGGAACTACTAGCAGAGAAGGATACAAGAGAACTAATTGCCTAACAAAATCAGTCTGTGTGTTTCCAATGCTGAAGAGCAAAACCAGAGGTCTTAGTCAATGGGACAATGGGTTTTTTTTGTATTTAGACCTCGCTCCTCAATAGCAAAATTCTAGACCCATTGAAGGATGCTCAAGGTTTGCTGTTGACTTCAATAAAGCCTGGACTTCACATCAAAATAGTTTTGAGAATAATTAAAAATTCAGGCCTGTTCCTGTTAAACTTGATGCACATTCTCTCTATATTTAAACAGGCTGAACTTTAAAGGCAGTTTTTACTAGCAACTAGGGAATATGCTCCAAGATGCAGTTTACTGGCATTTGTGCATCACACATGTTTAGTAAATACAGCAGCAGGGAGGTTGCTGCACAAACAATAGTCTGCTCAAGCCATAAACTTACAGTACAGCTGATTCTTGTCGGGAAGTTAAGTAGGAAAACAAAACAACAAAAATTTGTTTTTCAAAATCCATCACCACAGTGTCAAGAAATGCTGGTTTCTCTCAGGAACACATCTAACAAATCTGGGAATCCTGCTTGGTTCTCCCATGTCAGCTCTAATGCCCTGACTTACTCTCCCTACAGATGTATGTGCACATGTGTGTCTGTGTGTCTGTGCAAGATTTTGGCTGACTAAACCCATTAGAGCAAGAATAGCTGCACTGAATTTACAAAGGCATTTATGACTCCAAGTGGACGAAGCTACGTCAAAAACATCGCAAGGACATTTGGTTTTGTTTTGTTTTCTCTTAAAACTACAAATTAATACAGCTTTGAGTTTTCATCACCTCGATGGGGCAAGCCTTCTTTTACGATTTCAATAACAAAATGAAGTGCAACAAAAAGCAAATCCTAAAACAAACTGATTTTTAGACCAATTCCAATTCACTGACCTTACTGAGAATGCAGCATGTGGTCAAAGTTACCAGTCAGTATCTGCTCTGAACTAGTGATAGAAGCATGGGGAGAACCCGAACATCCCAACTCATTCCCATCCTATAGCTATGGACACAGCACAGTGTCCCAGTAGGTGACAAAGAACATGTAGGGCAGAAGGGGCCTGGGGGTTTGAAGTCTCATCTCAAAATATTTGTGATGCAGCAAACCTTGCAGTGTTCTGCAGCCTGCCGAAGGAAAAATCTGGTTATGCCAAAGGGATCAAGCTGAAAATCTGCTGTGTCTCTGAAAAAACCAAGTAGCCAAAAGACATTAAAGGCATCAAAATACTTTATGAAATCAGGGGAAAGTCTAAACATCAAGAAGGACAATAGAGTTTATAAAATAAAAAACAAAACCCACACCTTTTCTCTGTCATTAGTCCACAATTTACCAAATTGTTCTGTAAGTCTGACAACACCAAGATGTTTAGATTAATTAAAAGACCAAATTCTCCCTGCAGCCAGTACTTCTGACCTAGTGTTTTGGACAGTCACAGGAATTTAGGACAGGATATTTCCATGCTGGCTCTTCTCACATTACACTGAGACCTTCCTATCCTCTTACTACTGAAGTACCGTTTGTACACATTCCAGCAAACTTTCAACACATGAGCACAGCAAACGAGGGCATTGGGAATTGCCACACTGATGAATAAAGCCAGCAGGGCACTTGGTTATCAGTTTTGTTGCTGTGGGAACTTTTAACTGGAATAAAGAACAAGGGCTGTCATGTTGGGCTTTACTGATGATAGGGCATCATCAGATTTCCCATATCCCCCTTTCACTTAAGGAGATTAATTCACATTTTGCAGACTCTGGGCTTTGATGCACATGGAAAGGAGGAAAACTGGGAATAACAAACTCCCCAAAACAGACACACAATCTTTGAGAAGCAACAGGGTGAGCATCCTCCTGTAGCTATATGCATCAGAAACAGCAAATGGTTTCCATTTCCCCTCCTTGAAATATTTGGACGGTGATTAAATCTTTCAAGCCACGCAGCTGGCATTTGTATTTTCATAATAAAAAGTCCTAATTCTGTTTGAGTATACATCTCACCCAATCCCACTAAAACACACGACTAGACAGAGGCATAAGGTTGGAGAAACAGTGCAAAGTTTGCTGCAGAACCCAGAAGAAAAGAAAAGCACAGTTTGCCAGATTCAGGGCTATTTTGGTTACACTAACACCACGTCTCTTTTACAGCTTTCAATTGCCTTCAGACATTCTTATGGCGGTATAGGAGGATCAATGTCATTATTTTTTTTTCCTTTAATGAGCTTAAGAAAATCCTTAATCTTTTTAGTAGAAAAACAACATGTGTTTCAGATTAATGGGCAATTGATTTTTGTTTTTAAAGCAAATAAGAGATGTCATCCTTCTCTGGAAGTTAAAATACAAATTCAAAGGGAGCCCAAGATTTTCTGCCTTCCATTTAACTGAAATTCCTCCTGTGACACACTCCCACTGTGAGACATAGTAACAGTTATTATCTTCTATATAGAGTGAAACTGAAACACAGAGAGGATATCCTCTGCTAGAGGTGAGAGTGATCTCTGCACAATTAATGCAGCAGGAATTTGAAGACAGAAGATGAGAGGAATCTGAACCTGTTCAGACTTTGAGTCATAAGCTGCATCTATAAATATTTCAGCTGAACGTGTTCACACAGAGACTGTTGCCCTCATGGGGGATGATGCCAACTTAGACAAGGATTACACCCAGACATGCAATTCCACTTCACAGTTATTCTGTCTGGGCATGGGGGGGAATCCTTTAGTGCACGGAAATGTCACCTTTCCCTGTCTCCCCAACACACACAGTCCTACTTGCTCAGCCCCATCATTTTGGGTGAAATGAGAACGGAGCAGTTCCAAGAGTCCTGCTCATTTGAAGGGGAAAAAAGAGTTCCACACCTTCTGAAAGGAAGAAGAAGGGAAATAAAGTTCTCTCTGGGTGGGTTTAACCTCAGCATGTGCCTTATAAAAGATCATACTAATATGTAAGATATGTAAACATTATAGAGCAATCAGAAACAAATGAAAGGATGAATTCAGTTTAACAATATTCAGCTGTGGTGCAACTGCCAGAAGGCACTTTTTGTTATGAATAGATCATTTGGATGAGTTACAGGCCAGACTTGAACCCTGGCGTGCGCTGGGAAAATCAATGTCAAACTACCTAAGATCAGAAGGTATCAGCAGCACATCTGGCAGCCCACAGAAATGAAAAATGTTTTTAAAATATAAAAGGCTATATAAAACTAAGGTAAGGTAAGAAAGGACCTGCTTAAATGGCACTAATACAAGATCTGTAATGTATTTAATTTAGATTAGTCCTTCCCACTTGCCTCTCCCTTTAAAACAAAGGCAGGCAAAAAAATCCACTTCTGTTAGAAAAGTCTACCTGGAAAAAAGCAGGAGAGGCCAATTCACAGCTCATGTGAGTGAATCAGGGCAGCCAGTGCCTTTAACCCAAGTTCAGCTTTCAGGACTGTCCCCGAATCCAAGGACAGGACAGAACACAGACCTTCACAGACAAGCATCACCTGGGCATCCAGCCACGCCATCAAATGAGCAAGTGGCACTGTGACATTTGTTTTACTTAGCTTTGTTTTCCTGGACCAGCCATAATGATCAGGCACATGCTTGTGTTTCCTCCTCAGCTTTATGTAAATGTTACGGCAATCAGAGACAAGATAAAATAAAACACGCCGTGCTGGAGAGAGCAGTTTTGTGGAAGCATGAATTTCAGCAGAATTTTCTTCCCTAGTTAACACCATCTGTTGCTGGTGTAGGCTTACTCAAACTCCTTCAGTAACACTGACAGAGAATTTGGAGAATTTGGCTATTACCTGAAAAGCAAGTCTTTATGTTAGAAAGATACACTGCTACACCCATCTTCTGCCATTTTAATTTCTGCTTCCTAATACCGAGCTTCTGATATGTGGCAGCATTCTGGTATCACTATCAGATTCTCTATCTACTTGCAATATGCCACAGACACAGGAAATCACATTTCTGTGGGACTGTTCTTGACTTACACTCACTCCCATGAAAGCAACTTTAATCCTTTATTCTACTTTTAGAGTCAAGTCACATTAGAGTCAAAACTTTTTAAGGTAATTATTTGTTAAGGAGAAGCTAGGTCAGAAAATTTGTTTGAAAATCACCTCACTTATCAGCTTCTCTAGCCAGAAATTCAGAATAACAGCTGCTTTTGTTAGGCTAAGACAGGTATGAAGAAAAGATCTAAGATATTAATGGAGAGAGCAGAGAAAGAAACAAGGAAAAGCACCGTATCAGTCACCAACTAATAAATGCTCTTTACAGTTCTGGACTTTGATCATTGACAAGTCAAATACTTTCATTAACTTTTCTGCTGACTTTTAACTTTCAAAGTTTCTGACTGACTGTGGATTGAGAATACTGACAGTCATTCAATTCAGAGGCTTTACACCAGTGCATAAAATCCTGTATTAAGAAAACTCTATCATTTTGCTTCTGCTGACAGATGGGTCTTAGAGAGCTACTCGACCCCAACTCTCTGACAAAGAATGAAAGAGATTCATAAAAAAAAAAAGGAAAGAACTCAAAGGGAAACCCAAGAATGTTTCATTTCTAGGTTTCTGGTTCAAACTTAGGTCATAGTAATAGCTACTGAATGTGTGATTTAATAACAGCACTTGCTGGTGGCATATAGATATATATACATATATATAAACTGGGCAAAGCTGGGGCATGAAATTGTGTTTTCAGTGAACTGATGCCTACTCTAAAATTGCCACCCTGGCATTATTTCTCAAGCACTAAATGGGTTTAAAACTAAGCTTCCCCATAACTCTGGAGGCAATTTTCTAAGTTAAATGTATGGTGCACCAAGTCAACTTCTTAAAATATATCTATTAGTAGTAGTAATTACATATTAAACACAAAACAGTATTCTACCTTTAGCCTGGTGTAAGATATATTTAAGAAAATAAGGTCTTGGAACATAAGAAATGCACTTCAGGACACAAAGGAAATTAAAATGTATTAATATTCCAATTCCTACAGGTCATATACTGCCAGCAATTTATTTGCTTATATTTTAAGCTCAGGTCCCCTGGCCATCACGGCTTTGCTATGCAGCTGCATAGCTTGTGGTGGGCAAGTCACCAGCGCTGCTCCACGTGACAGGCTGGCATCCCCTGAGCCATCCTCAGTGACAGATTTATTCTGCAATGATATTAAGACCAGACCACAAAAATCTTTGCACAGAGCTCACTTTATCCCACTGGAAGGATGGAAGTTACACAAGTGACAACAACAACAGAGAGGGAATGAGGACTTTGGGGTTCTGCCTGAGCACAGCCATCCATGGATTATTTTGTGACCTGTTTACAGGGAGCTGAAGAATTCTGGCTCAGGGGATACGAAACACTTCCATAAATGCCTCACTGAGTACGCACCTCATCATTTATTGCCAAGGCTGTGCCACAGAGACCTGGGAAGTTCAATCCCCTTTGTAATTATTTCCCAGACAAAACTCTCAGTAAAACTAGGAGACACAAATGAATTCCTAGAGACCACTGTTACCTCTTACTCCAAGTAGTAACCTGCGTGGGAAGGGCAGCAAAATGTGAATGACACAAATGCAGAACTATTTCTAATTTTCTGAATTCTCCATAAAATATTAACTAGTCTACAAACTAGAGACCAAACCAGGTATGTGATTAATGTGCAGTAAAGAAACCACACTCCCAGGGCAACTTGATTGCTTCATCTCTGAAAATATTTCAGGTGAGTTATACATTGGGACTATATACTGCACAACCCAGCTTTGTATCTAACAAGAACTAATAATTTCAGTAAAACTTCACTGAGTTTATTAAACATTTGCACAGTTAGATTTTTTTCAAGGCTAAATAAGGAAAGGTATTTGAAAAAAAATTAAAACTTACAATTTTTAATAAAAGAATAGGTGGACTCAGAATAATATTAGTCAACTTGTACTGAGTTTATATTTATTGGTATAAAGAGGAATTCATCTAGACCAGCAGAAGGGAAGGAGAAAGAAAAAGAGAAGAAGGAGGAGGAACAGAAGCAGGAGAAGAGGAAGAAGGTACTGGTTCTTAAAACAGTTAGAACACATCAATTAAAATGTTGTTTAAAACTGACTACAACAACAAAAAAATCACATTTAGCAAAAACCAAAACCACTTCTGTTTTACTCAGCAGTATTTTAAAAATGCAACAGATCAGGCAGGGAATAAAGAGGTCACAGGCTGCACTTGTATGAGCAGCTTTTCTGGAGAAACTAAAACCAGTTTGAAGCTATATTTCTGAGAAAAGCTTCTGACAGTGGATGCTCTGGGGCTGAACCAACTCACTGCTGTCCTCAACAGAGCCCAGACCCCCTGCACCTCCTGAGGCCCATTTTCAGGCAGCAGCCAGGTCTAGCCTCTTCATCTGAGCTGGCTGTGGGTATTTTTTCCAATAGGCTGCATCAATTTTCAGCCCAAGGTATGTTTGGTATTAGAATGTCTTAGGGTACAGCCACACAAATAAATTATTATGGGCAAAACTTGGAGGTCAGTTGCCCAGCAAAACCACCTCTACTCATCATCTCTCTGTGGTGTATGGTGTGACAGATCCCAGGGACCTGGCACATTTCACAGGAAACCAGGGCCAGGAGTGCTGCTGGGGAGTTGCTGACATGCTACAAATACTCACTATAGATTACCCAGTCCATTTCTTCAGCTGCCCCTACTCTTATTTCACGATCGCACAAAAGGATTTTAAAAACTTATTTTTGCTTTTTTTTTTAATACCAGTCTTATGAAAGAAGCTGGCAATGATATCAGCTTCAAACATTAACCAGTCAAGTTGGACAATTGATACTTGTTTTAAATAGAACAATACTTTTCACATTATTAAATCCTGCCATTTTCCCAAGGGGACAATGGAGTGCAAGACTGGTACCTACCTCTCCTACTGTAAACTTTTGACTTTCTCTCTTTGTACTCAAACCTCTAAATTCAAAAGCAGAATATAAAACCAGGAAAAAAATGAAAATTACACTGGAAGCAAAAAACATTCTTCATTTTGTTTGCATTACTATTATCTAAGTAAAAATGGTGAGATGTTAATAAAACAGAAGTTGAGAGGGCCATGTCTGAATGTGTTCCTCAAGTCCTGTTCCAGTTCTTTGCTGAATTATACCTGCTGTTTCCAGAAGACAGGAGCTGTAATGGGACATGAGCATTTGGAAGTTGGCCACTTAAAGCACAAGCTAGAAGAGGAGCATCAGGAGCATTCACTAACCACCCTACCAGGCCACCTGTAGCCCCTTTGAGAGAAACAACCAGAGAGGGGAAATACAAAAATCAATACTGTGGAATAGACACGAAGTTCTCAACCTTCTATGAGATCTTCTGCCAACGATCTCCCGACCATGACTTTCCTGAACCACTGTGAGCAGCAGACTGTCAGGTTTCCATTTGTGTGGGTGCAATTCACCCATGAAGCATCAAAAACCCCTGAATCATATCTGTGAATCAGGGTCACAAACCCCACACGTGATGGAAGAGAACAGCAGCTTGGGGTTAGGGAGCTCTGCCACCTTGGAAAGCTGAGACTCCTGTCAGAAAGAGGCAAGTCCTGGATCAGCTCGGGATCTAACAGATGATCTTCTAAAAAATGTCATAACCTAAAAAGGGTCAGAGGTGTAGATGTATGTGTTTCCTTTCTAGAGTAATGGTGCTGTTTGCTTTGTAGAACGAAGGGTGTCATGAGGCACTGTCAGATGGCTGAGACTGGACTCAAGAACAGGGAATCATTCCCAGAGAGGGGCTGGAGCAGGGGGATCAAGCAAGTTCTGTATCAGCACAAGGAGAGCCCAGGAGGGTCTAGGGAGCAGTGTCAGATTATCAGGTCACTCAGAGTCATTGATGAGAGGGGTCTCCAGGAGCACAGACAAGTCTAAGCACAGCATCTGCCTCTGGAACTGTCCCTGGGTTTGCTGTCCCTGGACACAGGAAAAAACAAACCCTGGTGTCCTCCACAGAAAGTCTGCACCCCTGTGAAGCTTTTCTTCCTCGTGTGTGAGGTTAACCTCCTGTGTTTATTCCAGGAAGCAAACCTGGAATTAAGCCTGGGACAGCTTGAGAGTTTCAGCTCTGGAAGAAGTTAAATGGGATTGAATTCAGGGGTAATCAGTCCAGACTCAGTCAACATCCACCATTTCCTTCTGCCTCAATCAGAGATGCAAGAACTTCAAAAGTCTTGTCAAGGACCCTGACTGAATGCTCAGCTTTGCAACAAACCCTTTAAATTAGATGAATTTTGACTGTTCCAAGCTTAAATGTTCACATCCATTTACTTCTGCTTTTTATCAGTATCCATTAACACTAAATTTATTTATGTTTCAGCTTGGGAAAGTACACAATGGACACACAGTAGCCTATGATCCTTTTCTTTGTATTCCCAAAGGTCAAGGTTTCTTTCAGAAATTGGTAAAAAAAGACCTTTAATCTGTTAAATTTTGTTTTCAAAATCCAAAACAGAAAAAAAAAAAGCCCACATTTGTGATGGATTCAGATGCTTTTTGCTAAGCACTTAAGCACTAACAGTTCTGCATTGATTTATTTTATTGTTTTATTTAGTGAAATGTCTGGATACAGATATACACATTAACCTTTTCTTTTTTTTTTTTTTTTTGCTCATATTTACTGTGTCGCCTTCCTTGAAATGGGAACTACAAGTGCTTTGATAAATGGACTGAAAGGTTGTCTGGTTACCCCATGGCTTCTCCTTGTGTCCTTGCTGAAATGCTATTCTGGACCCTTCTGCAGCAGTGCTGCTCCATGACTCACAGCAGTTACTTCTGTGCCTCTCAAAACAATAGTTCACTGGGGATCCAGGGCCTCAAATGAGCTACAACCATTTATTCCACCCATTTATTTTTACTTCTCCTCCAATGATAGATATTCACTGTCATGAAATGCCAGTTTGTGTGAAGATCATAAATCTTCCAGCACAGACAACTAATTGCAGGCCATTTTAACTATGCACTTGATAACGCTACAATTTGCTGCTGTGGTAAGTTAAATCCCTTAAAACTCATCACAGTATGAACTAACTTTTCTCATGTTTAAAAAACAAAATCAAACCCCAAAAGCCACATAGTGCCTTCTAACCTGTTGTTAACAGTGGGCAGTAACAGGTGGCTTAGTGAAGATCACAGGAACACCGTGAACATACAATAATAACTCTCACAAAAATGTCCTCCCAGCCTCCAGTGAGATGAAGTTCAAGCAAATTTCTGCTCTTACTTTCAACCAACACAAGAAACCAAGTCTTCAGAAGTGACTGGTACTGCAAACAAACCCCACCTCTCAGTTTTCATGAACAAAAGCTCCATTTGTGCACTAGAAAATAAATTTACTATAATGACAACTTAGAGACCAGTGCATGTCTTTTACAAGAACACTGGACTTTTTTAAGTGTCTCAGAGTTATTCCTTTAGCTCATAGCCCTTTAAACTTCAGTTCTGGTTCCTAAACAAACATCTTTTAGATACTTCTTGCAGAAGGATCTTATTTTAGGAGACTACCAAGACCTCATCCCAACCTTTCAGGTTGGGAACTGTGCACATGGAACAGCTGTGTCACAAATACCAAAACAAACTCTACCCCTAAATGGTACCTGAGAAAAGCCCTCCAGGACTCCCAACCAAACTCTGAGGATTTCCAGGCAGGCCCAGTCCTTGTCACCATGGCTGGATGCCCACATACCTTAAGGACTTTCTTACTTATTTATTGCATAATACAGTTCATTTTAGAGATTTTCCTTTTTCCCCACTATCTAAGTGTTCCTTCTACATCAGTGAAGGCCACTACCAACAACAGTATCATGCCTACAGCTCAATAAATCCTCTGCAATACCCCTGGAGTTGGAAGCAGATTTACATTATATGGGATATGCATTCACACACTATTTAAAACATACTTTTAAACATTTGAATAACTAAATGGGTAAATCCTGAGGACCTTACCCAGTGTTTATTCAGCCCTTACTTACTGAGACAAATTCCCAAGGACAGAGTAAACAGTGAGAGAGGACCTCAGGCCTTTACCCACAGCTATAAACAATGAACTCAGCATAAACTGTGATTCCCAGCTGACACTGGGAGAAAAGCAGCAGTTAATGCTTCTCCCCAGTTTGCTTCCAGAGTGATTATATGAGAAGAGATTTACTTTCTCCCTAAAAGAACTTGCCCCATCCACAGCTGGAATAGCAACAAGGAACTTAGATGAAGAACTACTGATTCATGAGACAATGAATAGAATTGGAAATGGAGGGGAAAAGCCTTAATAAGAGGCCTGATGCCCAAAGACTGATGGAATTTGTCTGTGTGGGGAAACTTTTGCTGTTAAGAGGAATAAACAGCACAGCATCTATACCCCCTTGACCATGGAGCCCTTAATACTCAGCACTCTTGTATCACACCTTGCATTGGAAAGATGTTTGTCTGCACGGCTTTGTGCTCACAGTGCAAGTAGAGGAACTAAAGAAAAGCAATCATCTGACAGAATCATAGAGCAAACCAACTCACTACAAAATATGGGATTTTGACCCCAGTTTTCACAACCCTCATTGCAAATAAGGCAAATTCCAAAATTTTAAAACTAACAGAAAACCCTTAAGTTGCTTTTCATACAATTATTGTATTCCCTCGAAAATTCCATTTTGTTGTTCAGGGCCCAGAAACAACCTATGAGATGACCAAGAATATCCCTTATCATATTTAATTTATATTTTATTCTTTTACGGTTATTGTAAGAAAAGGAGCACAAAATTGAATCCTTTTTGTTCTCCCTGAGATCCAGACACACAGAGCAAGCAGCCTGTTCAGTAAACTCGTGCCTACTCACAGAAACGAGAGACAAGGGATCTGGAAAGGTCATTCATTATACATACTTATGCTTGTGATCTGAGAAAAATCCCCTATCCAGCTCTCCTTGGAGCAGAACACTCCAGGAAGACACCTGGGGTTGCTCAAGACTTTGGGCTTCAGGCTAATCCATCCTTCTGGGTCTAGAGAGGAGTGATCAGATTTGGTTACTCTGCAGCCTTGATGGGGCTGTTGCACCTGTCAGATCTGATAGCATCACTCTGAAGAACACAGGAAAGGAAAACCGAAAATCTTCTTACAATGATAGGCTGCTGCTGCTGATGGACTTTTGTGAACAAAAATTAGAATACTGATACTTAAACAACAAACCAAAAGTAAGTTGCTTTGTCCTGTCCCCTACAATGGAGTGATGCTGTCATGTGAACATCAGTGATGAAAGACAAATTTAAAACTTTCCCAGAATCACATAATCCAGAATACAACCTCCTTCCTACAACAAAAGCAGCAAAATGCCCCACATCCTATTAAAATATACAGCTGTTACAGTTAAGAAACGAGGGAGCAAGGTGGCTTGAGGGCTTGATCTAATAACAGGTAACCTTCAATCCCACACTGCTTTAAGCAGAGAGGCCCAAATTAGGCAGCCCAATATTCCCAGTAGCCAGACCAGCTAAATCTTTGTAGTGTCAACATAGGAATGTAAGAAGCTCAGTCTCTCTTGCTCACTCTTTCTAAGGCAAAACATGGGGAAAGGAGGGAAGAACAGGAGAGGGGCCCTGCTAGCAGTCAGACCTGAAAAGCCCAACAACAGACACTGCAGGAAGAACTGTGGAATCACAGAATGGTTTGGGTTGGAAGGGACCTTAAAGACCATCCAGTTCCACCTCCTGCCTTGGGCAGGGACACCTTCCACTATCCCAGGTTGCTCCAAGCAACCCTGTCCAACCTGGTCTTAGACACTTCCAGGGATGGGGCAGCCACAGCTTCTCTGGGCAAGTATTCCAAAGGCTCAGTACCCTAAATCCAACACCCTGCTCCTCTGTGTCACACAGGGCAGTTTGCACTTAACCACAGCATGGAAAGCACCGAGTGTGTTGGAATGTTCAAAGTTTCCACTAATGCCAGTGAGTCGCCTCTTGAGTATCAGCCTTCATGGTTCTCCAAGCAGAGCATTTTTCAAAGCCTTCTCTCTGTCCACATCTGCTCTTTGAGTCTTTGAACTCAACTGATCTGTTCACCAAAGGCAAGGAGAGCTGAGTGTACAGTTTTGTGGGAATGTTACTAAGCATTATCTAGTTTATGTACAATAGAGATTAAATTGCTTTCAGAGACATTCCCCTGCACAGGTTGATTACCAGCAAAGCACTGGGGTACAAAACTTTGATGTCTCTGGACAGGTATATGCTAAATAGGAATGTCCCATTCTCCCCGTCACCAAGGCATACCTGAGCTTTGAATTATGCCAGGTCAGGAACAAAGGAATCTTGCTCATAACAAAAACTTTTAATAACTCACTGAGAAAGCCTCTCTTTCATCTCTGCCAAGCTTTAGGAAAGGCTGGGAGGCAAGCAGAAATAAACATTGTACAGACTCACCACTGCTGGCTCTAAAGTAAACTCTCCAACTTCCTATTTACATTTCAAGATCTTAAGCTTTGTGGTTTACTAGTTCTGCAAGTAAGTGCTTTGGGTTTTGGAGGCTGCCTGCACATGATCTCCCACCACTACTGAAGTCTTCCTAGCTTTTATTAATATAATAGGGAGGTCAGAAAAGCAACAATCTTTTATATGCCCTGCTAGCAGAAATATTTTACTTCTTGCTTTTCAAAAACAAAACAAAGCAAGCAAAGCATACAATGGCAAATTAATGCCAGCAAAGGGGATATTACAGTTGTGTTTGTTTCTTTTTGAAACCGAGGATGCTAGAACATGGAACAAGAGAGTTTCATTAAAAAGGGTGTGGAGGAGTTCTTTGAGGGACAAGTAAAAGAAGGTGGCAATTTTATGGATTTATAACCCTTCTAAGGCCATTGGCTGAAAAGGCACCTAAATAGGCTCTGTGACCTTTTCTACATAAGCCTAAATCTGTGTACACTAAGGACAGGCAACCTGCAACAACAGTCGTGAAGTAAATGTGGTTTTCATTTTATGCAGCCTTCCCTAAATGTAAAACATCTTCATTAGCTGGGAAGTCAGCACCGTGACTGCTGCCAAATGCAATATAGGAGGCAGCAGAACCGTGCCGAATGAGGACAGGGAGAGGGAGAGGCTCCTGCGACACTCAGTTCTTTCTCCCACTCCAAAGACTCTGGCTCTGTGGCTCATGTGCAGAACAGGCTTTACAGGAGAGAGGAATATTTAAAAAGCAAGAGGGTAGGGGCTTATCAATTTCATAAAGCTCACAAAGATAATTTCCCAAACTTGCCCAGGCTGCCCCAGCCTCACTAGGTCTGCTTTTGGTTTTATTTTTTCCCTCCTGCATTTCTGCCCCTTCTCCCGCTCGCCTGACCCTCCCACACCCAGCGCCTTTCCCCTGGTCAGGAGAAGGACAAATTGCTGCCTTTGCTAAAGGCTGGGTCGCAGCCAGCTGGCAGGGGCTGTGCTGCCCTGGGCTCCTGCCCTGTCCCCCCGGAGACCGCACGTTCCGAGTCAGGGATGCCTGAGCGGCGGGGGGAGCGTGCGAGGCTCGCCCGCGGTGCCATCCCACCGCACTGCCCGGAGCTGGCACAGCAGGCACCAGCCTTCGTCCCTGCAAGCTCTCCCCTCTTCACACATCGCTTCGAGCAGCTGAGGAGTCCCTGTGTGTGCAGTGATTACTCCAAAGGCTGCTGCTTTAACAACGTGGCATGTTCTGAAGAGGAGACTCTCGTATCAGAGCCAAAATATACTGAATCCACTTGCTGGTCTGGCTCCCACTGAGATTAGAGATCAGGCTCTGAGAACACTTTGAGCCAGCATGTCTCTGCTGTCTCCTCTCCAGGATGTACTGCAAAGGACACGTACTGTGCATGCTCTGGGGGTGGAAACGTGCTTTACACTCTATTTGTGTGAACAAAGCTGGCAGCTCGGGCGGATATTGTGGAGCAAAGAAGCTCTATTGTGTTTGCCAGTCATCACGAGAATCAAATGAACAAATTTAGAATAAGCAAATTGGGCTGGAGTTCCTTTAGCAGAAAACACTCAAAGTCTAGTCAGGCTTAGTGAAAGAGAGAATGGGATATTTTTCCTGAAATAATCCATAGTAAACATTGGGACAGCAAAATGATCTGCACATTTTGCTGTTCATGTAGTTGCTCTTTTAGTTCATGTATTAAATCTGAAAAGGTAGAAGATAAATTACTTGTGCCTCTCCAATTTAAAAAATAAAAAAGTGACTAAATTATACAGTTCGAACCACATCCACATTATCACCCAGGGAAAAAAGAATTGTGCAGCAAGCCAGGTGAGTCCGTTCCTAATGCCAAGAGTCACAGAAGTAACAAAAACAGATGCAAAAGAAGAGATTACATCTAAACTTGAAGAGACTCCTTGACAATCCCCAAAACGAGGTGTTGAGTACAGAGAACTGATAAAGAAGGAATGACTGAAGAAGAACACAGACCACATCACCAAATGAAGACAGAAAAAAAAATATCAGAGACTCTGGACATGAAGGAACTAAACCTTGTGCATCTGGGACTCAAAATGCCAGCCAATTCAGACTCCCCCCATCAATAAGCTGAAATTAGGCCAGGGAATGTTCCCATTGGAATCTGCTCTCGCTACTTTCTTCAGCTGGGAATCAAAAAAGGTGCTGGAGCAAGAACAACAAATATTTTCATGATGTACAATTTTGCCCTGCAAAAGCATGCTTGTGTCCAGGACTGGGACATGGCAATACAGAAATCTCTGCCTGAAATCCTCCCGATCACATAAAGGTTTCAGAAGAAAAATAATTTTTGAAACCTTTAAAATACCCCATAAAACCCTAAGACACTGGCAGGAAGACAGGCTTTTAGGGAAGCCAATTACCTTATTCCCAGAAGTTGGGCATGTCTGTTAGACCCATGCAAACTGCAAGTTAGGAATAACAGGCAAGCTCCTGTTTCAGTGCCTCAAACCTGCTGTGATTTTGCTGGGAAAAACTACTCACACATTTTGTGTAGTCGCCATGGCTACACAGGGAAAGGCTCCTGAAAGTTCCGAAGCCACGTGTGGGTGCTGGAGCTCGGAGCCTCTGCCTGCAAAGCACGATGGCAGTGGCAACCCACCAGGAAAGTCAGGGAATACCCTTGGGCACAAGAGATCAAACCCGCAGGGACGAATCCCAGCCCCAAACAAAGGGACAATCCTTCACAAGTGAAAGAAGAGCTTATTTGCCATTCCAAATGCAAATTCTACCCATGACTTTTGCTAGGGCAAAGGAGGCAGCAAAGAATCATGTAAAATGCATAACTGTCCAAAAATATTCAGAAAACCATCTTTTCTTTTCTTTTTCCTCATGGATAATGGATGAGCCCTGAGGTGGCAGTGACTTTCAGCAACCAACAGCTCAGACCTGGGCTGGGGTCAATAACCACTACAACATGCATTTTGCTGCTTTCATGAGCTATTCAACAGAAACACAAAAGTCTCTGTATCTGATTACCCCAAACTCAGTGGTTAATTCCGAAAGTGTATCCTCACTTAAAAATGGTAGCTCCACCACAAATTATACTCTTATGGCCATGAGTAAAATTAGGTTCCACATTTGTACTTTCTAAAATATCAAAGGCATGATTAGCAAAGTCTTTTGTTTAAGATCTCTAGAGTCCTGGAGGTAATGAAAACTGGGTCGAGGAGCAGTTTCTCTGGAAGTTTAAAGTAAATGCTGTGTTCAAGCATTACCTGCTCCTGTGACTCATGGAGTACTTGGACTAGAGAATGGAACTACTGTACCAACACACATATACCAGGAGCTGTCCCTCTGCCCTGACCAGAGGAGGAGGAAGGGGTGGAAAAGAAAGGCATGGCAGATGATTTTGAACAGTTTCCTGTTACGGCCCCTTGAAAGAAACCCAGCCGTCCTTTCCCCCTGCTTTCTGTTTGCTGAATTTCTCCTGACAGTTGGCTCCTTCGTTTGCCAGAACCACAACAAAGGACGGCCTTGAGTTTCCACACAGGCCATTTTCTCCCTCTCTCGTCTCTGATCATCTCACAAAGGTATTATTGTTGCTGGCTCACTGGGGCTCAGTGCACCTGAGGCACATCAAAGGCACTTTTTAATGCCCGCCTGACCACACAGGTCTCTCTCCCACTGCATTAAATTAAACTCGATGATTAATCTCTGTAGCCCTCGGGGTCCCTTGGTGCACACAGAGAGAGAAAATATATATTTCTATCAAAACACAAGTATAATATACTTTCATTTTATAGCCCTAATTAAAAAAAGGAACAGCTAATTTCGGCCAAATGCAGCTGCATATAGGTCTCATTAAAACACAAATACAGCTGCTCTGTGTGCTCCATGTTCACTTCATGCAGCCTGTGCAGGTAATAGATAAAAGAACAGAAAACTAAAATCCTTTCACAGATTAGATCCAGAGGAGTTTAGAATTTGCTCATTGTCTGCTGGCTAGAGATTGTTATACCCCTCTGTGTGCAGATGAGTGAAAGCAGGCAGTTAAGGAAATGATTATAAAATGCTGAGTAGGTAGATTTAAGCAGAAATCTACTTACATCTAGCAAAATCTGCACAAGCACCTATTCCTGAATTTGCACTGAAGTGATTAAAAGCTTTAAAAGGTTCTGCCTCGTGCAGTCTGCGTCAGACTTTGGGGTTGCTTTGACGACAGAACATCAACATGGACTTTATCACATCCCGTTTGCTACATTAGCATATTTAATGGAGCCACGACTCTCATGGTTGTGGAGTGTGCACACAAAACGTGTTAGTATTGATGTGCTGTGCTCTAGTTGGGAAGTCAAACAATCCACAGTTGTGAACTGAGTCTACGTTAGAACTTACCAATGTACAAATATTAAAAATTAATAAATAACCACACACATCTCCTCCTCCAGGGCTGGTTGTACTAAAGGAATGAGCCAGAGCCAGCTGGCCCACTGCCAGCTACCCAACATTGCCCTTAGACCTTTGGGGGAAGCTGCCTATGAGCTCCTCAGCTCACTGCAGTCCAGTACCATGTCTCTATTAACTCATTGTAACAATTTAAACTAACTCAGCTAAATGAAACAGGTTAGGAAAAGTTCACTCAAACAGCTTCTACTGAAAGGGCAGAAACCTCCATCAAAAAACCTGGAAATAATGAAAGCAGTGGCAGAGCTTGAAGGGTGACTTCTTCTCCCAGGGTGCCCCACCTGCCCTATCACAGACAGACAGGTACCAGGGGAATTTTTCAAAGACAGAGCAAGCCAAGAGTGATGGAGTTTGAAGTCTGAAACTTTTGTGTAGGAAGGAACCAAAATATATTCCAGTTGGTCTACAGGATTTAAGCTCAATGTTGTGCTTCACAATAGTGGGATTATTCACGTCTTTAAATTCAATCATGTGCTAAAATGCTTTGCTGAACGACAATCCATGTGACAAGATCACCATTTGTTCATGCTCAAGATCACCATGGATTCATGCTGTTACTACAGAGACAACTTATTGTTAAGCCTGATGTTTTATTATCAGCCTCCTTTCTTCTTCTCTCCTGGAGCTTTCTCCATGAAGCATGTCAGTCCTCTCCAACACCTCTAGCACTCCCAGTGCCATTTGCTCCTTTTGGAAAAATCCAAGTTCTAATCAGTCTAAATTTAAGACCAAAATGAGTTTTAAATAAAAAATGTGGCAGAAAAGGGTACTTATCTAAATGGAATGCTCTCAGACTCATGCATTTTAAAACAGTATAAATTTCAAAAGCAGACACTAAATTTTAATTGCAATCTCAGAAAAAGCTTTTGTATTAATTCACTGAGAAAAATTAGCAAAGTGAAAACTGCTTATTGGGGGGTTTTCTTTCTTTTTAGTCATGATGTCTCATAATTCTATACACCATGGCAATTTTCAGAGGGAGAAGAATTTATATTGATTAAGGGAAGAGGTGGGGGAGCAGGGCTGTGCCTGAAAACGTGCCCTCCTTCTCCAAAGACGCTCTTCTGTAACACATTAGTGACAGGCTTGTCACAGATAACTCAGGCTCAGGCTTTGGCTCAGATTTCAGGCTGCTCTTTAAGCCACTCTGGCATCATGGATTTTACTTTCCATGTCATTTTTCAGTATTGATTTCTACTACTATTAAAGTTCTTGCTTAATAGCAAATGCACGGTAATTTATAATTAATATCCAAAGGTAAAGATAGAGTTACCAGAAAAAAATTCAAGGGAAAAAAGAAGTGGGTGAGAAGGACAAAGGTCAATTTTCCCTTCAAAAACATAAGTTAGTAAATTCTGCACAAATTAGGATGACACATACAACCTACCCCCATGTGGCATGAAGATGTTCCACAGATCATAGCGACTCGGGATGTAATCGGCTGGTTCTCACATGGAAGGTTATGTCCTTTCACATCTGCTCCAATTACTCCTATTAAAGTAAAATTAAAATTCTCTGTTAAAGAAGAACAAGCCACCCCTCACCAAACAGACCTTTCCTGCACTCAAATAATTGCTGAGTATCTCACACCACTGCCACTAATCAAGAAAGTCTACTTAGCCAATAAAGAAAATAATTTTATCCATCAGATTAAAATATTTATTCCAGATATAAGAACCCAAGATGATTTCTTCTACATTCATGTCTATCATCATAATTTTTAAGTGTTATTTTGCCTAGAACCTGACATTTATTCTCTTAGGTAGTTCACTGACATGCAGAATAAAAGTGCTCTGCTGTAGTGGCAGGCTGCAGATGTGTTTATTTGTTCACAGTTTATGTGTTTTGTCAGGGGGTGAGTTGGAGAAAGGGGTAACTTGGCAGGAGACTGGAAGGCTGCCAGCTTTGCTGTCTTCACTGCTGCTGCTGTTGTGTCCATGTAGGGACCATCTAAAGGCAGATCATCCCTCCTCTTTGAGGAACTGAGCTTGGCTCTGTGTGCAGGATAGCACAGGATGCAGCACAAAGTCAGCAACACCCAGCCTGCAGCAGAAAATACACCCAGGAAGTGCCAGGGAAAGCCTCAGAACACATCCCATCCTGCTTGATTCACTTCAGGAGAGGCTACAGAGGGAATCCACCTTCTCCTCCTCCTCTCCCATGCTGCATCCTGGCATCACATTGTGCTGCACCCAGCAAAATGCAGCAGCCAACTAGTAACATTTTTATATTGGTCTTTTGTTTTCTTAAACATGGCTTTTCAGCTGGCAAACTGGTGACCAGACTGTGCATTTGCATCTGCAAAGCTCAATCTGGAGACCAGTTTGTCAATCCTGCTAAAAACCCCCCCTTTCTCCTCCCTGTAGAAGGATCAGGAAAACATTTGCTGGACACAGTGAAAGATGCCAAGTATTAGGGCTGGTTCATATCCTACATTTCCATTAACACCCTCTTGTTTAGGCCACCACTGCAACATTCTGTTATCAAATCAGTCTGCTGGGGTTTGTCTTACTGGGATCATCGTGGTTATCCTGGTGTTACCACGGTTGGGAGTCATCTAAATAATCAGAAAATTAAGGGCTAAAATTTTAAACTCTTAAAAAATCCATCCTCATGTCCCTTTAACCAAATTGACTTGTAACTATGAAGTAGGCACAACTGCCATAAAGAGAGTTAGGAACAACAAAAAGCTAAAAGTAAGGCTTCAACTCATGCTTTATTTTTCACTGCTCCAACATGATGACTGCATATCAAGAATTTTGGATAGGGTTGTCTAGAAGGCAAATTCCTGTACTAAGCAACACTGTATTAGAATTTCTTGAGTTAAAAATACTGTTCATACTTGAGAGGGAAGAAATCTATTAAACTAAATAGTCAGCATATGTTGCAAATGTATTTTCATAAACAATATAAAACTGAAAAGATCTTTCTAATTGCTAAGAAAATATACATTTTGCATAACAGGAATTATGGCCCTTTTTGGAATTTTAGTCAGTGGTTTCACCAGTGTTTAGAATTGTTAGAGTCTTCCTCTGTGACTAATTAAAGTCAGACAACAAAAAAGTCTGGAATATTGGCTAGAAGTTATATAATTGTTGTTATAAGTAACTTTCACCTTTAACTTAGGTGGAATTTTTCATTGTCTGAGGCAGACTCAAAATCAGAGACTGGGAACAAGAAGTCTGTGCACCACACAGAATAGAGGAGAGATTTTTAGGAATGCAGGCAGTGCTTAGCAATGTGTACTTCTGGATCTCTTCCACAGTGCCACGGTATTTTAAACACTGCACCATAAATCATCTACTTTTGTTGAAACAATGCTGATGCCTTTTGAAAAGGTGCAATGTAAACAGTATTTTTATGAGGCCAGTCCCACAAGCCTGGCCTCCCATACTCAGAGTTTTATCTCTACACTCTTTGAAATTGGTACAGTAGGTCAAAATGTAAGACATCTTGGCTCTTAGATCTTCACTTTTCCATAAGAGGAATCAGATGGAGTGATCCAGGAGTCACACACAACCTCCTCAAACATACACACTAAATAATCCTTTACCTTATTGTACTCAAAACTTTGAAGCCTTCATAAACTTCAGGAACCTGCCCAGCCAAACCCACTTCACATCCAGCCAAAAGCAGATCTGAACTGCATCAAAAGTTACTAACACTGAAAACAAGATGTCCACCATGTCATTCTTGTTTAGCCTGCAGGATATTTTCTTTACATATATTTGCACTCTTCAACTCTCCTTTTGCTCCTGCTATCACTTTTACTATCAAAATCTTTTCATTTTCACTGTCCTTTCTACTAAGTTTCCACATCATTTCCACACATTTATTACCCTTTCCAGATTCAAGAAGGATGAGTTTCACTGTAAATCCTCCTCTTGTCCCAGACTGCACTGAGCTATGGTGTGATTACCATGCAGGTTCTCCCACTGCCTTCCTGACTGCCCTCTGTAATGCCCCCTTCTCTCTAACGACAACCTGAATGTTATTTTTCTCCTCCTGGCAATCATTTCAGGAGTCTGCTGGTGTTTGTGGTGCCATCTGGGAAAACATATTCGGATTAGCAGACTGTCTCTATCCACTGAAACCCTCCTCTGAGGGATGCCAGTAACTGAGTATTTCTAATGTCAGAGCTTCTTTACAGAAGCCTGTATCAAGGAACAGACAGTTACTCTCTATTCTTCTTGAAATTCAACTGATTGATTTTAGCACATGAAACTTAATGGACAAACTTTTTGTGCTCTGGATCCAGTATCACATAATGATGCCAGTTAAACAAGGACCCTCCACTGCCACTTTCACATGCCCTGTGACAACCCAGTTTTGCAGCAAGTTCATTCTTTCGGGTCAGATTATTACTATATACTTTTCCAAGAACACAGAATTGCCAGGGCACACAGTTTTAAGCACATTTTTATGCAATCAGGATACTAACTGACACATAATTTTAAGTCAGTCACAACACACCTACAAATACGACACTGAAGCTCAGTCTTCCTTTTTGCAGACAGATCTACATCTAATCCTTCCCAGGTAGCAAGAAAAGCAATCTCCATGATTACTTAACCTTATCAGAAGCAAAGTAAAGGCATTTAAACATTTAAAAAGTTCCAGGCCACAGTTTCTAGAAGGACAAATGCAATTTAAAACAGCCCAAAACATTTGAAACTAAACTGGTCGTTTAGCAGCTCATCATATTTCAGTTAGATCTAGAAAAAAAATCCTCTGATGAGCAATAGATTTCCATTAAAGAGTACTGTTTCAATAACGCAGAAACTTCCTGAGGTAAGATTGTTTTCTAAACCAGCAAACTAAAAAACCCTCAATTTCCTGCTGAAAAAGTTACACTGAATCTTTGTTATTGACTGTATTTAGATAAGGCCAAACAGCATAGTAAGAAAATGAACTTGCTGAGCCTCATCAAATGTATTTTGAGAAAGATGAACCAGGGCTGAACATCAGAATATTGTGCTGGAAAAGAGAAAAAGTCAAAGCACCAGGCCTTAAAGCTTTGGATCATGAATCACTTCTAAAATGAATACAAAGCCTAAATATGAACAAACCTCAAACATGAGACCTCTCCCCCAGAATGTTGGGTTTTTTTAAATTTTTCTTGCCTATCCCCGAAGTTTTGAGCAACAGAAGATGCAAACTCTCAGCATGTTGGCATTCCAACACCATGGTGTTTCGGTCAAAAGTGGAACTAGCAGAAATTAACAAACAATTTGCAAATCCAGCTGAAAACACATGTAACAGTGATATATCCCCTTTCTAGAAACAGATTTGGAGTATTAGCAGTCATTGTGATGATTTTGGGGGCTTTTTTAAGAATAGCATCAGAACAAATGGCTGGATAAAAACCAGCTCTGAGAAAAACGACTTTTTAAAATTAATTCAACAATTCCTGTCTCCAAGAATGGTAAATCCATGAGTGAGTACCTAGTCCTCCAGCATGGGCATCAATGAGAGATGCTGCCACTGCAATCCCTTCGGGGAGACCGAGATCTTTCGCAGCTTCTGGCGTTAGACCTTTCCCAACAGCCTCTCCAGGAGACAAGACGTGGTTTCCTGGGCAGACACAAGACAAACCAAACAGCTGTCAAATTTACTAAACAGAAAAACAAACGTGTGTGTTATTGCAGGAGCTCCCTTCCTCTCTCTCCCGTTAAGCCTGGTATCTATATAACAAAGAAGTGCATCAAAGAACTCTGTGTGATGAAGTATCTTTCATTATCTGTCTGCAGATTAAACACAACCGTGCCAAATCAGGCCGTCCCATGGCAATTTAGAAGTTCAAAAGCATTCAATGTCCTATCTAGCCACAGAGAAAGATTTCACCACAAGCAATTAAATTCTGCTTGGCATCCTTCCAGGAAATATGAAACACAGAAATCCCAGGTTCTCGTGGAAGGTGCTGCCTGCAGGCATTCTCTGGGCATGGAGGGAGATTCAGCTCAGTCCGTGCTCACAAATGAACACTGCACCTGTTGCACAAGGAGTGAACAAGGAACTGGCCAGGTTTTTTTCCATTTCCATCCTTTCCAGCAGTTCTACTTGGAATAAAGTGGCTATAGCAACAGAAACTCTGAAAAAGAAACTGGCTTAAACAGAAAATTCCTCCTGTTGCAGTTGTATTTTCTCACAGACTTAAAAGAATCCCTTTCTGAGCCTTCTCTGGCCTTGTGCAGCATGAAGAAGACAAGAACACAACCCTTCCCTCCCTGCCCCATCA